>NC_141760.1:104591710-104891710 GCF_982258835.1 Parasteatoda tepidariorum
ATTTGGGTCCGTTAACGGACCCTTCACAAAATATCTTTTCATAAAAACGGACCCTTCACGAAATATTTTAACTTAAAAACGGACCCTTCACAAAATGATTTTTCTTTTAATCGGACCCTTCACAAATTTGTTTATCTTCATTATTCTTTTGTTAATCGAATTAACCCTTCCCAGGGCAGAAAACAAGAAAGACCAATTAATTTTGTCTTCGGCAGACGATTCTTCCATTATTCGTCCGAAATTAATATTCTGGGTATAGGCTAAATGCCAAATATTTGCATTTTGCATCTCTAATTTAGAAGCAGCAATTGCTGTTTGTTTTTGAAAATTTTATTTTTTTTATTATAATTTTACAGTGCCGAGCATAATCATGTATCTATTTACAATTTAAAAACTCCTTGAAAAAGTTTTTTGCAATAACCGGACCCTATTTGCACAAATTGATAAAAGCGGACCCTGGTTAAAAGAATGTGAAAATTTTTTTCACAATTTCATGAAAACCGGACCTTTCACAAAATGTCTGGACAGACCCCTGGATGGGGTTCTTGGCATTCTGTGACAAGGGGAGGGAGTGTGTAACAAAACGTGTGACATCCCACATTTTGAATAAAATAGAAATAATTAAAAACAGCAGATTTTTTTCAATTAGTATTATATTGTGTACCATTATTATATTGCTTAAAAATAAAATTTGTAATGGTTTCTCCAATATGTTTGTTTCTAACCTGCTTGCGCATATGTTTTTATAATATAGTGCAACAAAAAGGGGAAAATTTTAAATGCAATATCATTGGCGAGACTTAATCATCAAAATCAATGAATAATTCTTAACTTTTTTTTATGAACAATGCAGAGTCACTTTCTTCAAAAATTAGATTAGAGAAGTTTTGCATGGAGGACTCAGACTGAATATATAGGCTAAACCTAACCCAACAGACGTCACAAACATTATTCATTCAGCATTCAGGGTATCTGCTACATTTTAGATTTTCAAATCCATGACTTTTCATGACTAATTACAAGAATTTTTCATGACATAACGAATTTTTTTCCGACAAATACGGAACAATAAATTTAAAAAAGCATTATAATAACATTAACTGTATTGATAGGTATAACCAAAACTGTTATACTCTGCATCTTCATATTTATAGATTTTAAACTTAAAAAACAGAGCAAAGAAAAAGTTGAAGCAATAAAACAGCTGGAAAAAATACTAAAGCAAATAATTTTTTCCCCTTTTTTTTCTGCAGAATTATATTCTAAAGATACTTTTCTTGTTCATCAGAAGAAAAAAAAAACACTCCTGATTTTTCTTTTCTCATTACGGAATAAAAAAAAAATTCGGCAATGACTGACTGTCTTCAACTAGAATTTTAAATTGATGAAATAAAAAGAATAAATAATAACAAAAATTCTGAAATCAGGGAAGTTTAAAAGATAATTCGCTCTAGAAATGATGTTTTTTCTTTCAATTTTTTAAAAGAACACCATAATTTTTAAAGAACATGATAAAAACATTTTATATTTTAATAAGATATTCTCTGTGTGTGGGGGGGGATTAGTTACAAATTCAGATATTTAGAACACCATGAAATTGGGGGGAGGGAAAAAATTCCATTTTAAAAATTAGATTTTTAGGCAACCTAAATCCATGATTTTCTGAAAAAAATAGATAAAATCATGACATTTCACGTCAAATTTTGTTCAATACCGAAATTCATGACTTTCCATATGCGCAGTTTGTTATAAAAGCATTACTTCGCGCGATCCTTCGAAAAACAGCCCTAAAAATAACAGTCATTTTTAGGTTCTTAAACCTTCTTTCTCTCATATTAGCCTTCCATTCTTTTAAAACCTTTTGTCGAGGAAAAAATTCTCACTATTCTGGAAAAGAATAGGGAAAAAGTCCTTCAATAATATAAATTTTCCCACTGTTTTTTAATCTTTTCAGAGAAACAAGAAATGAATGAAAAGGAAAGCGTAATTAACAGTAATGTTAAACTTTTCTCTGCGCCATTTTAATCCACAATCAAAATAATGAATATTAGATCACCGTGACGGTTGCGAGGCCTGCAAGCGTTTTGTCCAGCAGCATTGTTTAAATGAGTGGCACGAGACGGTGGATAATCCGTTATTCTTGACCTTAATACGGGGTTTTAAAATTTCTCTCAGGTTTTTATTTAACTTTTAAATTTAGATTTTTGCAAAACGAGTTCAAGTTTTATTAGTTTTATAGATACTGTGAACCCCAATGACATTAGCTACATTTCATAAAAAGATATTTCATAATATACTTATAACGGATTAATGAACAGCAAAAGTTCCATATAAAGAGTGCGAATTATTACGAGAAGTTACGATTTCCATTAATACTATTCTATTTATTCCGATTAATTTCTACGTCATCGATTAATTTCCATCGTCATGATTAATTTCATAGTCAGCCGTCAGGCTAACCGTGATACGTTTTCGTGGTTTTCCTCTCAATGTAACGCAAATGCGGGTTAGTTCCATCAAGGAGTCCTCCACGAATGCAAATTTCTCTCAATACTTGATCGATCCAGGAGTTCCTTTGTCTTCTGGATTGGGTAAAAAATTACAAGGCTACGGAGTTGAACGTTCGTAAACCCAAAACATTGGGCTGGCTGTTCAACGACGGTTATAAAATAATAAATTAAATAATATTAAAGATTGTCTGTTTATCTGTTGAAACTCTTGTATGAATAAGATTTTAAATGAAAAAACATTTTTATTTATTTCTGGTGTCCGTAGAAAAAATAAACATCTTTCTTACTATATTAACCCTTTATTTTTTAAAAAGCATTCTGTGGGCAACCATTGGCTAACTTTTCTTCCAGGCGAAAGAAGAGTTCTTCTATTTTTAGAAATTCTGTCACGCACTTCAAGAGAAACTGGTAGTTTAAATTAATGTTTTCTAATTCAACTTTAAATAAGGGTATTCGCTTATAGCGACAATTTCGCTAAAAAGGAAATTTCATCCTATTACTGACCGTTCAAATGTTATGTAAGCACTTAACGTGTGATTTGCTTATTTTTGTTGATAAGTGTGGAGGTAGAAAGGGTATGAAAAATGTTCAGGAAAGATTTATTTCTCTTTATGCAAACAAACAGAAACACATAATTAGAAAAATTTCAAAAGTAGAATTATTTTCGTGAAAGAAAAAGAAAAAAAAAATGAGACTGAGGACTGAAATTCTGAGAGTTTCAGAGTTTTGTCCACAGAAGGAAAACATAAAAGATAACTAAAGAATATTCTTCTAAAAAAAAAACGAAAAAAAAAAGGAACGAAAACGTGTTTGTTTTATCCAGCATTATTGTAACAGATTTCTACATGGATTTCTGAAATCCTGATATTTTTTATAGGATATTATTACGCAGAGGAATTGCAAATCGCTCATTTGTATACCTTTTTAAAGCATTCATTCCCTTTGTGCCATTTCGTCGTGAATTCGAAACACGTTTTCGAACTGCTTTTTCGGTGGTTATTATTTATGGATTTCTGAATAGATTTTAAAATCCCGTTATTTTTAATGCTTAATAATTTTTGTCGTATGTCATGAAAGTAAAGGGGTGCTCTCGACGGCCAAGAATTCACCTCCTACCACACACATACGTCCCAGCCCGTTTATAGGGTGGATCCATTCATACATCCATCCACAAATAGTAATTTTGTCCTGAGCCAGAAAACGGCCAATCTCCAATTCAGTACCCTCAGAGGTATGATTTGTTATGGAAACATGGAGGGCTTTGTGACTCGACAGATTTAACGTGCACCAGTCACCATTTACTATAAGGGGAATCTTCAGACGGGGGGATCGAACTCACAACCTCTTGGACATGAGCCCAACGCCCTACCAACCAGGCTATCCTGGGAACATACAAAACTATTACAACTTAAAAAATCTCGAATCATGCCTTTCGATTTTCGAAAACTTTAGCGGCTCAAATTTGAACTAGTTTTATTAAAAATCCATGTAATTTTTGATGTATATATATATATATATATATATATATATATATATATATATATATATATATATATATATATATATATATATATATATATATATATAAAATTACAAAATAGTGAAAAGATATCTCTTCATCAGCTCACACGATTATATCCGCAAAAAGGAGTGCTTTCTAATATTTTATCAATATAGCCAAAGCAAAATATATCAATACAATGGTATGAGGAGCACTAGGAAAAAAAATTTTTGAAACAAAATAGAACACAATAAGTAATAAAACTTATTAATTTTTTTAATTTACTTCGTTGTTTCTCTTTTTATCCTTTTTGTGTTTATTTATTGTGCTATATATTGTTTAAGCAATGAGTTGTAATAATGTAGTGACCGTTATAAGGCAATTTATAACAGAATATTAAATCGTCTTTATAGCGAGCTTCTCGTTACAAGTAAATACACAATTAATTTTAAAATAGTAATAACAATACTAAAAAAATGAAATAGTCCTCTTTATCTTCTATTTAAAATTAATTGTTTCAAACTTATGAACCAATTGTTAAATAAGGTTCAACTTTCCATACTTCTTTTACCTGATATTCAATTTTTAATATCTCTGTTCTAATTTACTATTATATCATTCTAATTTATATTATTATGCAATTTATTGTTTCGTGAATTTAGTGTTTGAAGTGTTACTCATTTCGAATAAGTTGATTTTTTTTTTACAACAAATCATTAGTTGGATATTTTATTATAAATTCTATTTATGTCTTTAATATAACAGTGCATGTAAATAAGTAATCTTCGTTTCCAACATTTTTACTTATTTAATTTATGACTCGATCTATACGTATTCTAAAGAATTCTTTAAAGTATTTTTAAAAATATTTCAGTTATAATAATATTTATAAAAACCAACCGATTGTAAAATACAACTCCAGAAAAAAACGGGATTTAAATAGAAATAAAAAAGGAAATCTAATTTAAATCAAATTATTCGGAATATATTCTTATACAGCAAGCAACAGAGCGGTATTTTTTTTTTCAAATTTTTTAAGTAACTTTCGAACATCTGAAAATATTACTTCAGACAAAAACAATTATAAAATATTAAAAAAGGTATGCTTACCAAAAAAAGAGAGAGTAGTAAATCCCCAGAGCAAGAGGGTCAGTTTTACATCCATCTTTACAAAATAAATAGTTTGCACAACACAAAATAAAATGTTTATTCAGTTTTTTTCACAAATAAGAACACTTAAATATTCCGCCTGCTGGCATCACACCTTGTTCGCTTGTTTACTGTCCGAAACTGCGTAACGGACTGAGATAGAAACCAAAACTCATTCCTTTCACATAAGTGACATGAAATAAATACAGCGCCATCTCTCGAAGGACGTAAGCACTAAACATCTTAGGTGGGCAGTGCACTTCTATTGAATACTCCGTAATTTTATTGTTTAATTCGAAGGTTTGTCATTTAAAGGAGAACAAATGAAGTGTCCTTCAGGTTAACAATAAAAAATGTTTTTAATTCTCCAAATGCTTCATTTTTATTATTTTACGTCTTTCTTACACAAGAGAGAAATTTTCACCTTCATCTTCCCAGCAACTTAAGTTTAAAACCATTATTGCGGAACTGTTCTTACTTCCGTAAAGCTCCTTGCCGCCGGAAATATCAAATGAATTTTATAATAGAAATCTTCATCTTAATTCAAGATCTGCTTCAAAACGCAAGCTCATAAAAGCATTCTATTCACTGACTGCAAAGTTGCAATTTTTGTATTTGGAACAATTTTTTTTTATTTTTAAAGTCACGAATTGTGTAATAGTTACGAGGGAATTTTATTCATTTTTAACTAAAAATGTTTAATATAAATATTTCACAAATGAATATCTATTTTTTATAAATAATCTGAGATAGGTATTTTGAGTATTATTTTAATATAGAACATTGTTTTTCTGAAATCGTTTTTTTCTTTTTTTTTTTTAAATTTTTTAAAACAAATTTTTATGAATATTATTTTGGAAATATTCAGATAAATTTTTTTTAAAAATAAATTATTATTTTTGTTAATTTAATTTTTCTAAAACATTAAAGTTTGCGACAAAGTTTACCTTAAGAATTGTACCACCTGTAAAGCTCCAGAAGAGAGTATCAAGTTCGTGTATCGTTATGGTTTTTATTAATTTTATTTTTAAAAAAATATATATATTTAAAAATAATTTTTAAATAAAATTTTTAAAAATGTTCTTCGCTATAAACATAAAAAGTTAATTAAATTTTAAAAATTATTTTTTAAAAATACATTTTCAAAAATATTTAACGTTTTGCGCCCAGTACTAGCTGTAATGCATAAGAGGTTACCTGGTTTGTATGCCGTTAAGCCTTTGTTTAAATCTTTTATTTTAATTTTTCTTTGTAATAATCTTAGAATGAAGCACTAATATTAATTTTTAAAATAATTTAATTTCTCAAGATTTAAAAATATTAGCTCTTTTGCGACAGAACTAGTCTATAGCCTCGTACCAATAGTAAGTCAGCCTCTAATGGTTCCAAATTTTTTGCCCCATTGCTTCATATTTCTTTAAATTTTTAAAAAATATTTTTTTAAAATTAATTTTTAAATAAATTGAGTGATATATTCTTACGAAATACCTATATTTTTAAATATTAATAATATTTCCCTTTTCTGGCAGCAGACTACCCTCTTTTGTAGCCATCGAAGGTTCCAGGTTCGTCTCCACTTACGGCACTATTTTAATTTTAAGAACTATCTCATTTTTAAATAAACTTGTAATTAATGTACGTATTAATTTTTTTTTTGTTTAATTTTTAAATTTATTAACTTTTTTGCCAGCTTTTGTGTCAGCGGCAGAGTTGCACATGAGTGTGCAATAATCTCACCGAACCCAGCTTAGTAGACGCACATGCGGACTCATAAGTATTTCATTAAACATGGCTATACGACTGACGGTACACCAAAATAGATTGTGGTTGAATGAAATACGAAAACGTTGAATAGAACAATGTGAAAAGCATGCTTTTACATTGTACATGGCGAAAATCGACATTCCCTTTTCGAAAAGTGAAAAGAAAGCACTTTTCAAAAACACCCAATAAAAAAAGCACCTTTAAGGGCTTTTAAAATACGAATATAAGCACCTCTAAGTACTTTTTAAAAACGCTACGCACCATGCATAAAATACTCTTTAGTTGTGAATAAAAGAAAATCTCATGATTTGAACGATATTTTTGTTTTTATTGTTTTAATTAAGAATCAGAAATTCTAACCTACATTTCGCTACAAATGTGCTTTAAGTTCAGTGCGTTCAAGAGCAACAGTAAACAGTGCGCATGCGTTGCTATGGCTGCCGCTGGTGTTTGATGTTACCTTACTCTTGAACAACCACTATAATTAATAAAGCATTCGAATATAAATATAACAATCCCATAGAATAATTTCAAAATTGCTGGAAAAAAGTTCTTCACTCATTTAGCTCAATCCGAATTTTGCGTGATTAAAAATGTCCTCCCTCATATCTAAAAGCTTTATGCGTGATATTTCATATAGTGCCAACAGTTTAGCCACATAAAATTAAAAAAAAAATATTTGCTGTTAAGTTGTTGTAGTTAGTTTACGTCGCACTTTGTTGTTGTTGTTAATTTACGTCGCAGTAGAGCTGCACAATGGGCTATTGGCGACGGTCTGGGAAACATCCCTGAGGATGATCCGAAGACATGCCATCACAATTTCGATCCTCTGCAGAGGGGATGGCACACCCTCGATACCGCACACCCTCGGTCCCTGTGCAGACTAATCAAAGTGGTCACCCACCCGCACACTGACCGCAGCTGACTTCGGTGATCTGCTGGGAACCGTGTCTTAACGATCAGTCCACTGCGGGACTATTTGCTGTTAAGAAAAAGATTGTTTGCACAGAGTTAGTATAGATGTGTTTCCATACAGGGTATCTGCTACATTTTAGATTTTCAAATTTATGATTTTTCATGACTAATTCCAAGAATTTTTCATGACTTCACGAAATTACTACACTCTATAACAAAAAAATTGACGCACCAAGAAGCAATCATCCGATTGCTTTGAAATTTCGTATGCATGAATGTTTTGAACAGATATGGCTGGAATGATGCCGACAGGGGACATATAGTCTTTAGCGACGAATCCCGCTTCCAACTGTGTCCTGACGATCATCGAAGACGTGTTTGGAGACGCACAGGGCAGAGGGGGGATCCTGCCTTCACTATTGCACGCCACACCGGCCCTCAACAAGGCATTATGGTCTGGGGTGCCATTTCCTTTGACAGCCGGACCCCTTTGGTCGTCATTAGAGGTACACTTACTGCACAGCGGTACGTCGACGACATCCTAAAACCTGTTTTGCTTACGTTCGATTTGCAGCGCCTCGGGTTAAAAAAAACCAGCGTCCTGGGGCGCTGGTTTTTCAGCAGGACAATGCCAGACCACATACGGCACGTGTTGCTATGAACTGTTCGCAAGCTTGTCAAACTCTTCCTTGGCCTGCCAGATCACCAGATCTCTCTCCCATCGAGCATGTCTGGGATATGATGGGAAGGCGATTGCATCTGGCACGGATTGTTGATGACTTCGTTCGACATTTGGATCGAATTTGGCAGGAAATATACCATCCGAGAACTTTATCGGTCTATGCCAGGCTAGAGGCGGGTCATTACCTTATTGAACTTGTCACTGTAACTCTGCAATAAATAATTCGATTGTTCTGAAATTTTAAGCATTTACTATTCTGTACATTGTCTTCCTATCCACCAATTTTCGTTTCAATCGGACAACTCCTTCTTGGTGCGTCGATTTTTTTTGTTATAGAGTGTATTTTCTCCGACAAAAACAAAACAATAAATTTAAAAATGCATTATAATAACATTAATTAAAATGATCGGTATAACCAAAACTGTTTAATTCTGCATCTTCATATTTATTGATTTTAAAAACAGAGTAAATAAAGAGTTGAAGCAATAAAAGGAGTTGAAAAAAAATACAAAATCAAATAAGTTTTTTTTTTCTGCAGATTTATATTCTTAAGATACTTTTCTTGTTCATCCCAAAGGAAAAAAATGCTCCTGATTTTTCCGTTCTCATTTCGGAATTTAAAAAAAAAAAAATCACCAATAACTGGCTTTCTTCAGCTAGAATTTTAAATTCATAAAATAAAAATAATAACAAAAATTCAGAAATCACAGAAGTTTAAAAGATAATTCACTCTAGAAATGATGTTTTTTCTTTCATTATTTGAAAGAACACCAGAGTTTTTAAAGAACATGATAAAAACATTTTAACAAAATAAGACTCTGAGGGGGGATTTTGTTATAAATTCAGATATTCTGAACACTAAAATTGGGGAGGGGGGTAAATTCCATTGTAATATTAGATTTTTCGGTGACTTTAAGCCATGAATTTCCATGATTTTTTAAAAAAACATTTCATAACATAATTTTGTTGAACACTGAAATCCATGACTTGCAGATGTCCTGTTCATAATATTGTTCAACCCCTGCAGTAATATATTCTGAGTTTTCGCTAAACTAAATTACGTGGCATGCATAATACATAGCTGCCAACAAGGATAGGAAGAAATTCAGTAGACTTTACAAAATAATATAAATTTCATGATAGGTGTTTCATAATGTATTAAATATTTCATATACATAGGGAATTTTAAAGTCATCAAAAATAGAAAGACTGCAATATTGTTCCAGTTATGATTGATATTAAATGAACTTGAAATGTTATGTATTTACTCATAATTTTGAATAGTAATAGGCATTTAATTCATCAAAGATAGTTAAAAAATTTTTTTAACTAATTTAAAAAGGGAGTTCTGAATAAAAAATAAACTGAACATTTTAGAACAAAAGATAAGTTTCAAACTGATTTTTAAAAATGAGGCTCGCTTCTCTATGTATTATTAACACTTAAATACATATTCTGCAAGCAATAATAACCTGTCCAAAAATTCTGGGAGCTTTTTAGTAAAATTTACTCAATTTTAGGGTACAAAACTCAGGAGAATTATTATTAAACCAGTAGACCAGCAAAATTCAATAATCTTACTGAAAAATCCAGTAGTGTTGGCAGCTATGTAATTACATAATATTGCCCTGTACTTCTGCTGAAATACAATTCCGAGTTTTCCGTAGCCAAATTATTCTACAAAAAATAAGCACCTTTTAAACACTCAAAAGATATTTTTAAGCACTTTAAAAAAATATCATAATTGGGCAGGGTTGGAAAGTTTTTGACAATCAACGGTTTTATCTTGTTTTAACTGTCATGTCGAGAAAAAAAAACTTTTGGCATTGTTTTTGACAATTGTTAAAAATTTTGAAGTTTTGAATCATATAAAAAGAATGGCGTTTACATACGCTACGGACTGACAATACACCGAAATAGATTGGGGTCGAATGAAATGTGAAAACGTTGAATAGAAAAATGTGAACTGCGTCTTTTTGCATAATTCGCAGCTAAAACCAACATGGTAAAGGAAAAATCTCATTTTGAAAAGGGGGAAATTAAGCACTTTTAAAAACACCCAATGGAAAAAGCACCTTTAAGGGCTTTTAAAAAACGAAAATCGAAAATAAGTACCTTTAAGCACTTCTTAAAAACGCTACGCTCCCTGTATACTAAATTACGTAGCTTTTTTATATAAAACAAAAGTAACACAATTTCATATTGTCCCATCAAATAGTTTTTGTGTTATAAGAAGGAAACTTTTATGAAAGAACGGCGGCGTTGACGAGAGCAGTAGTAACTTTTTTTAAGTGTTGAGAGAAATGTAAAATAAAGAGCAAATAAGCCAATAAATAGAAATAATTTTTTAATAAAAATACAAACTTTATTAGTACAGACTAAGTCCATTTCAAACATTAATTAGAGCAGATGGAGAATAATATTTATTATTGTGACCAGTATGACGCGTAGAAATGTGTATTTCAGTCACTTCCATTTGGCCAAATTCATAATCCTTGAATTTCTGGAGGAAAAAAAATTATAGTTAATAAATTATTTAACACATTTTGTGAACAATTCCTCTAATTGTTTATGTGTTTTACATCATAAAAATAAATCAGATATATGAGAGAGGGCAAAAAAATGTCAACCACAAATGCACAAGAAATGGCCCCTACAAATGAATCTAGAATCACGCACTATGACCACACGAATTATTATTGTAATATAAATTATTCTTCAGTTTTGTTTTCTTCTAAAATCTACAAATAGAAACACATATTAAGTGTTTGGTTAATAATGTATCTTTTTTATTTTCAAATTTAATTCTTGCTGTTGCTTCCAATGCGACATCTCGTGTTTTTATAACCGTTGTTGAACAGCCGACCTAATTTTTTGGGCTTATGGCTACCAATGTTCAACTCTGTAGCCTTGTAATTTTGAATCCAATCCAAAAGGCAAGGGAACACCTGGATCAAGTATTGGGGGAAATTTGCTTTTGTGGAGGAATTTTTTAATAGAACTAACCCGTGTTTGCGTACATGGAGAGGAAAACCATGAAAACCGGTTAGCCTGTTGGCAAGGGGACTCTAACCCATGATCGTCAACCAATGAGGATATTTCACATCAGTACCGTGGTCGGTGCGCGTAGGGTGTAGAATTCGAATCAATCAGCCATTTCTGGAAATCGAACCCGGTTCACCTCATTGGAGGCGAGTGTCCTATCCTCTGAACCACCAAAACTCTTCTAAGGCCACTTGCAAAAAAAAGCAAGCCTGCTCGGTAAAAATCAAGCGAATTGAAGGCAGAGGGTTGATTTCTTGTTTTTCGGTGGCGCTGTCTATGGTCACGAATATGACTTTAGCCACACACACGTCACAGCCCATTTATAGGGCAGACCCATTCATGCCTGGTCTGACGCCGTCAGACATTTGGAGATAAGTAACAACCCATTCATACATCCGAAGATCGTAATTTTGACCTGAACCATTTCTGATCAATATCCAATTAAGTACCCTCAGAGATATGATTCATCAGACTTTGTGACCCGACAGATTTAACGTGCGCCGATCACCATTTACAAACGTTTAATTCTAAAATAGTTCTCTACATTGAGCAATTTATTAGTTTTAACTTCGCTGCGTACTAAACAAAAAAATAAATAAAAGAAAAAAATTGCGTCAACACGATTTTTAATCCTTATATGAAATGACTTCTTGAATCTAAATATGATCTCTGTTTCCTCTAACGTATATTTGTTTGGAAACGTCCTCTCGTTTGTTCTTTCCGAGGACTATTCATTTGATTTGATGAATGAAGAGTAATTTTAAGCATTAAATTTTTTTAGGTACCTAGAAAGGTTAAAAAATCTCAAATATGAACAGTCGTAGCTAAGAGGGAGATTTTAGAGTATTCCCCCCCCCTTAAATTGTAAAAAAGTAATTAAAAGCTGATTGTTTTTCCTTTCGTAGAAATTTTTAAACTTATTTAATACATATTCTCTCTATCAAATCCCTTTTTTCTTTTTCTTCGCAAGGCAATTCTAAATATTTAGCCACAGTTTTAGTCAAAAGCAATAAAATAGCTGAAAAAAAATACAAAAGCAAATAATTTTTTTTCACTTTTTTCTGCAAAATTCTATTTTAAAGACATTTTTTTTTTTGTTCATCCCATTACTAAGTAAAGAAATACTGATGATTTTTCTGTTCTTAATTCGGAATTTAAAAAAAATTCACCAATGAAGCTTGCTTCAGCTGCAATTTTAAATAGATAAAAAAATAAATAAAATAATAACAAAAATTCAGAAATCATAGAAGTTTAAAAGATAACTTCGCTCTAGAAAGGATGTTTATTCTTTCATTTTTCGAAAGAGCACCGTAATTTTTAAAGAACAGGATAAAAACATTTTATATTTTAATAAAATAAGACTCTGAGTAGGGATTTTGTTACTAATTCAGATATTCGGAACACAGGGCCGGATTAACCTATAGGCACACTAGGCACGTGCCAAGGGCCTACGAAATTTAGGGGCCTACGAAAAACTTGGGAGAAAAAAAAAATTTGACAAAAATAATTTAGCTTTAAAAACAACAAGTGTATTTTGCACAAAATTATGAAGATACAAATAAAAATATAATATTTTACGGTAATAAATTATTTTGCAGAATCTTATGATCTAATATATTACTTTTTTGCGATTTTTGGATTCAACGAAATCTTGTATTATGCTGTCGAATTCCAAACTACGCAAAATGTCTGATTGGATAGACATAAGTGCGAGCGATGCCAAGCGATCTTGGTAAGCAAATAATTTTTTATCAATTTTAATCTGGAGAAAGATCTTTCTCCTTCTGCATTTGATCCAAGAATCGACAAATATATTCTTAATGCAATGTGAACGTTAGGAAAAGTATTCACAAGTTTATCTTTAATTTGAGCTTTCAACATTTCTTGTGCAGATTTATGTTCATACAAATTTGAAAATAGTAAAAATTCATCTACAAAGTTTTCCTCTGAATCGGATGAGTAAATTTTCACCAAATTTTGCGCTTTTAGTTTAATCTCAGATTCTGACAAATTTTTGTGAACAAGAAAACCGAAATTATCGCACAAATCACTGTAAGCTTTACGCCTTTTAGTCATTTCTGAAATTAATACATCTAAAATGGCGTAATACGTTTCCATACGAAGAAAATTTTAGCATATATTTTGAAAAGAGGGGAGGAGTGGGGGAAGGAGGGGAGGGCCCATAAACGGCTGTGCCTAGGGCCTACGAAAGGTATAATCCGGCTCTGTCGGACTGTCGGAACATCATGAAACTGGGAGGGGGGTAACTTCCATTTTAAAAATTAGATATTTTGGCGACAAATCTATGACTTTCTGTGATTTTTTTTCTTCTAAAAATAGTTAAAATAATGACAAATATTGTTCAATACCGAAATTCATGATTTTCTATGATTTTTCATAACTTTCCAGGTGCGCAGATACCCTGTCTATACAATACCTGCAAAATGGGTCTTGCATCAAAAGAGCTTCGCTTTTCATTATAGCTTCTACTTTTTAGGAGAGTGAGGTGAAGCTTAACAGAATAATGTCTCGGGGCAAGATTCATGTTTGAGAATGTCTCGGCTAACTTCTCAGCTATTATCTTCAACCTAAAAAAAAAAGGGATCAAAATATCATTTTTCCAGACAGTCAACAGTTAATGTTCAAAATTGTAAACAAATATTTACTCCTTCTTCATTTTTCCAGTGATTTAACTCTTATTTTTTAAGACGTTTTACTAAATTTTTCAAGAAAAATTGGCAATTAATTTAAACCTACTTCTTCATGGACACTGGAAGAAATTGGAATAAACAGAACAAAATGAAAGAAACTAAAAAAAAAACCAACACAATTGTGTAGAAATATCATAACAGGGTGCATAGTCAGATTTTTCAACAAAAAATAAGCACCTTTTAACTACTTTTTAAGCACTCAAAAAGTATTTTAATCACTTGCCAAAAAAATCATAATTAGGATCTGAGCAGTAAAAAAAAAAAAAATTTCTATCGTTTAAAAGTTCTTAATTTATAAACACAAAATCAATAAAATTCAAAAACATTTTAAAAAACTTTATATAATCATGATAAAATAACTAGTTTCTGATAATTATTGCAGAGAAATTTGTGAAAATCAAGCATTTTTTGTAATTTAGAACAACAATCAAAACTGAATAAAAAATCTCTTTTTAAGATATAGAAAATTAAGCACTTTTTACAAACCCCGAATAAAAAAAGTACTTTTAAGGGGTCTTAAAAAACGTAAATCAAAACAAAGCACCTTTAAGCACTTTTTAAAAATGCTACGCATCCTGGCAATGTATTTTGTATGTGATTGGTTAATTAAGTAGAATTAATAAAATTTATTTGTGTTATTTTAAGTTTTTTATAAAATAAAAAAAATCAGGTTTTACTATACTCATTTACATGAAATTGTAAAATTACAATTATTTGAATTTCTTAATGAATTAATTACTTCCAATTATTGTTTTTCAACTATCATTTAGTTAATCATGATATATTAAGTAACTTTGAAATTGATATTATTATTAAAACTAGTTTGTAGTTATTAACAGTAAAACTGTCTTTTTGAAAAAAGTGAATTCCATGAAAAGCAGATGCAGATTAATTTTTTGTAAAGAAAAATTTTTTTTGGTCATAGGTTGAAGAAAAAAAATCATATTAACGCCATTATACTTTTTATGATTAATATTGTTAAACTGTCCTTAAAAAGAAAAATCAAAGGTCTTATATTCAAAATTTTAACTTCTTATATTATTTTAACATTTGAAATAAATCTTTCAATTCTTTTTTTTTTAAATAGTAACTCATAGAACTTGCAAAAAAGCATTAAAGATGTGAATAAAAAGTATAAATTTTTTTTTATGATAACCTTAGATAGTTAGCAATGGTGTCGTGTCGTAGCTTTCTACAAAAAATTTGAGTTTTTTTTATTTTAACAAAATTTAGCAACATTAATTAATTTTAAGCTTCCTTCTTTTTTCTTTTTCTACAATACGAAAAAATATAAATCATCAAAAATGAAAAACAAAATCTGAAATTAACTAAAATATTAAGGTTTAAAATTAGTACTGCTAGTCACATTTATGTGGTCTGCTACATTTTTCATCGCTGTCATATTTAATTTCAAGTGCAAACTATTATTTTATTTATTATTTCTTTTGTTAATGATAAGAACAATTTTTACAGCATTAAGCAACTTCTAAATTGAAACATTGAACCTCGTTATATGATCTATGCAATATTTCACAGCAAATTTTTCAAATGTAGCAGAGTTTTAACTAAAGTGAATGACCAAGTGGAAATTTCAAATTTATTCAAGGTGAATACCTAAATTTTGATATTTCAATACTGTTACTTATGAAAATGAGAGAGGTGCATTGAGAAATGTTTCGAAGAAGGTCAGAGCCCATCCTGCCAATGATGAGGATGATTTAAATTCAGTGATTTTAATTATTTTATTTTCAGATTTTTAATTTTTCCTCAATTTTATTGCTCAAAAAATTGCAACTGTTATCTAATTTAAAAAAGGAAAAGCATTTTGGTAGCATTTGGTTTTAAGCATTTTGTTTAGCATGTTTGAGCTAGATTGACAATATGTGTTACATGTTATTCGATTTCAAAACACTGAAAACAGTTGATACATGAGTTAAGGATAATTTAAAAAATTTAATAATTATAATATTTCAGTTTAAAATTAAAAAAATAAAATTTATGAACATAATGATTAAGTAAAAATAAATGATTTTCATGTAGTAGAGTTGAAAATCAAAATTAAATTCAAGCACTTTTATAAACCCTGTTTTAGCATTTTATATCTAAGATTCCGATATGAACAACAGTAATAAAGGAGTGAGGTAAAAAAATAAATAAATGGGGGCATATTTCACAAGTTCGGTATTAACACTCTTAGTTTATACAAAAGTAACGAGAAATTTTAGAAACAAAACTAATAATCAACTTTAATTTAGCAGCAATTTAACTTAAAGTTAATACCTAACTTGAACCTGTTATCTCACTATCAAAATAATATTTGCAAATGGTTTTGCTTCTTGGCAAATGACTAAAAAAAGTGATCTACAATGGACAGTAATCTACAGAGTGGAAATGTCCGTGAATGTTGTAATCTCTTTTAAAAACTATTTTGGAAATAAATAAAAAATTTTCGAAAAAAAAAAGAGATTGAATGAATACATTAATTAAGAAAAGAAGAAAACAATTCGAGTCTTAAACATGAATTTAAAGAAAACATGTGACATCATTCGCCATACTAAAGCGCCATCTGCAAAACTTTTTAAACAGCTATTTTCCTTAGATTGAATGGCAGCAGCTACAAACTTTAGACCCCCCCCCAAAAAAAAGAAGTTTTTCCTTTTCATTTTATAATATATCCGTCATTGAACAGCCGACCCAAGTTTGGGTTTACGACTACTAATGTTCAACTCCGTAGCCTCGTAATTTTGAACACAGTCCAGAAGACAAGGAAACTCATGGATCAGTACCCCCATGGGTGTTGATTTGTTATGGTAACATGGAGGACTTTGTGACATGACAGATTTAACGTGAATCAGTCACCCTTTACTTCACGGGGAGTCTTTGGCCGGCGGGTATCGAACCCACGACCACTAGGACATGGGCCAAGTGCCCTACCAACCAGGCCCTTTCCTTTGCATTGAAGTTTTGCTAACATTTGTTCTATCATCATGTTAATAATATCATTTAAAGAAATTGCTTCCATTAAATGCATTATTTGTACTAGTTCTATAAACTTTATGTGGAATACATATTAATGGCATGGCAAAGAAGACAGAAGAGAAAGATGGAAAGATTTAACTTTTTTCTTGTATAAACAGCACTTTTTTTTCCATTTGAGATTATTAACCCCTTAATGATTGGTCAATTTTCAAGAAAATGGTCATAAAAGTGCCTATTTTTTTATATGTGTATATTATACAAGTATTTTATTAGTGCTGACATCTAGTTTAAAATATACTACTAACTAACTGCAATTACCTTAAAAATATCCTGATACTACCATCTGGTGTGCAAAATGAGAGAAAAAAATTTTCTGGGCAAAAGAAATGAATTAGTTTTATTCTTATTTGCACGCTACTACTGAACACTCCAGCCTGGGAATATCACGAGAGTGAGAAATACAGGGCGAAACCTCAACCCGCCATTTTCACGGGAGCCAGAAGGAAGGGGTTAAAGTTGTACTACCAATTTTGAAACAAAGTTGAAGTTTTATTCCATAGAAGTAACACTAACAATTGCCTTTCATTTGTTGTAGAAGATAGAAAATTGATAAATAAGCTATTATAAGACTAACACATTGCTGCCATCAGTTTCAATAACTTTCGCATACAGTACATCAACTTCTGCATCGTCATCATTCATATACTCGATTCCTTTAATATCTAACTCCAATCTTCTTTGACCAAGCATTTTCCTGCAAAAGTTAATTACAAAAGTTTAACTACATTATCAACAACATACATGGTGTCCGAGAAAAACGGTAATTTTGATGAAATGTATAGTGCAGCTTTGAGGAGAACTCCTCCAGACTGAAAGTCTCGGGCTGTCTGCTGCTATGGTAACAAGCGAGAGCACATTTCTAATGGGGGTGAAATGGAGGAAAGATGGTGTCGATTGCTTTACTCACGAGGACCTACGCTAAGGTTAAGACAAAACTATTCATCCCACACCCCTATTCGAAGTGACCTTTCCTCGGAAACCATAGTACCCGCCACGACGAGAGACGGGTTTCTGGAGGAGTTCTCCTGAAAGCCGCACTATAATTAACACTAAAAGAGAGCATCAAAAACATTTTTCTTTGACAATGCAGTTATAAAACTAACTTAAAATTTAAATTTAAGTACACAAATCAAAAAAATTATAACTTGCTCTATTTAAGTAGTTTATTAAAGCCAAATTTTATAGCATAATAATAAAATAAAAAATAAATAAATAAAAATAATTACGAAAGGAAGAAAATTGTGATTGTATTATTGCAATCACTGGTTATCCATTGGTTAAATGTTTCTTTTTCTTTCTTAATAGATTTTCATAAACAAAAACTTGATCTATGAAATATAGCATAAAAGATACATCCATTTTAGCCATGCTATAAATAACTGAATTAGCACTATTGATTAAACTAATGAAAGTCATTAAAATGTGAAATAAGTATAAATGATACCAAGAGATATTTTAACAAAAATTATTAGAACTTCCTGATTTGTTTTCCAACTCGGCTATGTGATTTTAAAGTCAGGAAATAAGACTGTGGGGACAAATCTTTCAACATCAATCTTCATCAATCAAAATGTACCTCAAGATTGAATCGAGGTAGCATGTCTTATATATTAGTGATGTTTAATAATTGTAGTGGTAGTAACTGCCATAAAATATATATATTTCATCACTAATCTTTCCATTTAATAAGTAATCTTTCATTATTTTAGCCACTGGATGGCGCTGCTCAATTATGAAATGTATAACTTTATTTTCACTTCACTACTGATTTATCCTTCTTGTTAAGAGCTCGCCAACTTCCAAATTATGTTTATTTAATAATAAACTCTTATCTTAAAAGGCAATCTGACCTTTTTAAACTGAATTATAAATGCCTTAGTTATCTCGAATAAGTCGAACCAGGTACTACAGTAGCACATGTGAAGACAAACACAAGTGACCATGCAGCAACCAAGGGTAAGCAATATTTTCTCTGCTACCCCTTTTATTCATTAAGTGGGTGATCACCAACAGTAACAGCACAATGCTCCCCCACCAGAATTTTAACAGGGTTTGAATTCGACAAACTGATACCACTAGCTACCGTATTTGAAAAAGACTGGGAAAGCTGCATTAAGATCACCGGATTTTGAGCGCTTGCAGTGAGAGCTGTATTAAGTTCACCGTTTGTCATGAGAGGGTGTATTAAGATGACGGTTGTGAGCTTGGTTACTCTTGTGCTGCTTATTAGCAGTCGAATGCGTAGAGGCCCTGTTGTGTCTAGTCGATAATGACGCGAGGAGAACTATGTTACAGTCACAAACTGCAAGTCAACTGTTCACTATGTTACATCCATAATACTAGGCGTGTTCATATCGAGATAGGCGTGCTCAAATCACGTCCTAAAATCACTAGTGTAGAGAGTTGGATGAGACAAGCGTGTCCAGATCACGCCCATGTGGGGCTAGGCTACCGACAGTGTCAACCTTCATCTATCAAGAGGTACTTCAAGATTGAATCTAGTAAGCATGTCTTGTGTACTAGTGAATTGGTCTTTAATAATTGTAGTGGTAGTTACACCACAAGACATCTGTAAATACAGGGTATCTGCTACATTTTTGATTTTCAAATTTATGACTTTTCGTGACTTTCCATGACTAATTCCAAGAATTTTTCATGATTTAACGAAGTTACTATTTTCTCCGACAAAAACACAACAATACATTTCAAAAAGCTTTACAATAACATTCACTGAAATGATACGTATGACCAAAACTGTTATACTCTGCATCTTCATATTTATAGATTTTAAATTTAAAATACAGAGTAAAGAAAGAATTGAAGCAATAAAATAGCTAAAAAAAAACAAAAGCAAAAAAAAAAAAAAAAAAAAAAATTCTCTTTTTTTCTGCAGAATTACATTCTAAAGATACTTTTCTTGTTCATTGGAAAGGAAAGAAATACTCCGGATTTTTCTGTTTTCATTTCGGAATAAAAAAATTCACCAATGACTGGTTTGCTTCAGCTGAAATTTTAAGTTGATAAAATAAAAAATAAATAAATAATAACAAAAATTCCGAAATCACAGAAGTTTAAAAGATAATTCGCCCTAGAAATGATGTTTTTTCTTTCATTTTTTGAAAGAACACCATAATTGATTACACGAGAGCACCATAATTGATTACAAGAGAAGAACAGGATTAAAACATTTTATATTTTAATCAAATATGACTGTGAGTGGGGATTTTGTTACAAATTCAGATATTCGGAACACCATGAAATTAGGGAGGGGATAAATTCCACTTTAAAAATTAGATTTTTCGGTGAACTAAATTTATGACTTTCCATGACTTTCCAGGAGCGCGGATTCTCTGTAAATAGTGCACTTATGCATAGCCACTGAGAAATAAGGCCGTTTAGATCATCAAGGTCTTTTAGTGACGTCACATAGTGTGGGGATCTGCGATTAATCGCCAATTTTAAATATTTTTCTGTCATTGAATAGCAGTGTCGTTTGTCCGTCGGATGTGTCTTTTTAAACGATTTAAAAAAATACATGTTGCATTATTTTACAGCTTTTAACAATGGCATATGCGTGTGTAGTTCCAAGATGCAAAAGGAACTACAAAAATGGGCCTTAAGTATCAGTATTTAGGTTTTTGAAGTGTGAGGAAATTAAAAAAAAAAAAAAGGATTAATTCCATCAAACTAGACATTTTATCAAATAACCGTTAATAAACCTTCGAGTAAGTGTTATTTATCATTCATGTTTTAATATTCATTTTTGCAGACTTAATAATAAGCTTTTTAATTAAATAATGAAGTAAGTTGTATTTAAGAATTACATTGCTTTAGGTATTGTTTATTGTTAGTTAAATTTAGAATATGAAACTAGCAAAACATTCGTACTTTTGCAAAACTTTTAGACTTAAAATAAAACAAATGTAAATGTTGTGTTTAAATTTATACGTAAACAAATATAAGATGTCATTAGGAGTTACCATTTGTGTTATTTAAAAAAACTAGATAAAAAGCTTTAGTTATACTTTTAAAAGAAAAAAAAAATTCATAACAATGTGGATTGGCACTTGAAGCTATTTATTCTTAAAGATATAGCTTACGATCATATGAGTAAAATTTCATAAATATTCATACTTGAAACAAAAAAACTCCGATACATTAGATCATATTAATAAAAAAGGAATTTAATTCATTGTTAGCCATTTTAAGTTTTGTATGTTATTATTTAAATGAATATTAATGAAACTGTTGCTCATGCTTCATGTGGTATGAATCTTTCGAATACAGATGAATTGTTTTGTGTTATCTTATGCTGATACCTTAAATATTTTTTCTTACTATTTTATAATTTGTTATTAAATATTGTAACTTAATTTTAATGCCTCACATTAACCAAAGATTGTCAAAAGTGTTGAAAGATAATTTATTGCTTGAATAAAATTTTCAAATAACACTCTGAAAAATATTTATCTTCCTGTCTACAATTTTTATAAATTGATGTGCATTTTTTGACAAAAAGACAGTAATTTTTAAAGCAAAAACGAAAACTTTTTCACTTACATGCTTTTTTGGTGTTTACATGTTACTTGAATCCGAGTTCTGTTAAAGTAATATTTTTTTTTAGAATCAGCCTAATTTACTTTATAAAATAGTGCGTTTTATAAGCGTTTTAAAAATTATTAAACCTTTCAAAGCATGTTACATTCGTGTATTCAAAATATATCTGTATATTTTTTTTCGGTTCTGCGCATAACCGTAGAAATTGTTCAAATAGATAAATAAGCAAATAAGTGCACAGATTTACGGTAGCGTGCTGATAATATTTTTTCTAAATGTTGCTGAAACTTGCAATTTTAAAAATTGGGAAGATTGTAGTGTGTATATTTTAGAAAGTAATAAAGAGACAACTTTTTAATTAATATTCAATGTAGTTCGTTCATATTAAAGAATCTTCTCTATTTTATTAGAATATGTTATTTTTCCCTATAATTATCCAATCAATATTTCCTCCTTGTAATATATTTTTGTACAACTCTGGCAACAAAAAATATTATTAAATTGTTATGTTATCTCCTTTATTATTTTTTGAACTACCATATAATGATCTATCTATACTAAAACTAAAAAAGAAACATTCTTTTTTTAAAAAAAATAATAAATTTAAATTTAGATTTTTGCAATCTTAAGGATAAATATATTTTGAGTTTGCTCCAGATTATATGTACTAATTCTCATTTTATTCCCATTTTTATGTTTATTTTATAAGTCTGGAAGAGTATATGTAAAATAAAAATAAAAATTTTATAAATGTGCCAATAAAACTATTATTTCTTTATTTGTCTCTTTTCTGCCATGATATAACATATTTTTATTTGTCTCGTATCCGTTTCATTATTAAAATGTATCATTTCTTATTTTCAAATATGATTAAATCTAATATATAATTACATATTAGAAAATAATAAATTATACACTTAAATAAGGTTTATTCTCTTGATATTAAAAATAGTTATGAGGAATCAAGATTTAAAAATTAAAAGTAAAACATTTCTTATTAAATTTCATTTCTTCATTTCTATTCCTTCATTTCTATTGAAAAGCATCAAGAAGTCCAACATGTTCATTTTTTTGAGTTATAACTTTAAAAATAACTTAAAAAGCTAAAAATTCACCACTTGAAAAGAAAATTTAAGTGCTATTAAATTAGCTAAAGCAAAAATATATTACTTGGCTCAAAAGTTTGAACTATTTACTATACTTTTCCTTCAATACAAATCTGAATACCGCGTTATCTCATGCTTCGCTACGCTAGCCCTTCAGAGGATGACGTCACAAATCTACTGAGAGGCATTGACTCTCGGTGGCTATGACTTATGCCATTTAATCTATGTTTATTTTCACACCATTTAATGTACCATCAAATGTCATAGTATCAGAGAAGTTTTTAATGTCGACTTACGTTATTTCAGAGGCGCAGTCATTTAGTGCAGCTTTGGCCTCTTCCATTTCTCTCTTGTCTAACAAAGTTAACATACAAATCGTTAAATGAAGCTTAGATGGATTTGTAAAGACGGCTCCTTGCACTGCCTGAAACATAAGTTTCAACTTTCTTAAATAATTTTTTTTAAAAACAACATAGTATATTTCTAAAATTTAAGCTTTGTGCATTTTCAGAAAAAATTATCAATACTTATATTTCCGTTAATTAGATGAAGATCATTTTAGCTTGTTTTAAAATAACTTAATTTAAATCTTCTATTACTCAATTGAAAAACGTATGTACATTTTTTAAAAAAAAAGTATAGTTATTTGTAGTACATTATCTATAAATGCTCAAAATTTGCAACCCTAATTAACAAGGTTAGAAGAGCTAGTTGACCAATTTTCTCTGTTCTGACTACTTGAGAAAATCCTTAAAGTAAACTATAAAATATTATACACTTTTAAACGACACACTAAATCTAATGAAATAATAAATTAATGTTAAATAATTGATGCCTTCTATTAATTAGCAATATTTTTCTCTCAGCCTGAATGGCGGGGGTTGCTAAATACAACAGAAGCACATTAATCAAAAATTAATTGAGCAATCGAATTAATTTAGTAATAAAGTTTCTGTATTGTTGTGATATGATGTGTTAATTTTTTACAAAATTTTGGTATCGTTGCATAATCAATGCATAGTTAGTTGTCTACTACATGGGGAGTCTTCAGCAGGCTGGATTTGAACTCCCGTTTTCACAAACGTGAGAGCAGCGTCCTGCCAACCAGGCCCCTTGAAATTTAGATGAAAGAAACAAATGAACTATTGCTAAATTGCAAAACTTCACATTACAAGATTTGTTACTGCATTTGTCCTGAATTATACCATAAAAATATAATCTAAAAATATTTTTTTTCTTTCATAAATGACTAAATTCCAAAAAATATCAGAAACATCAGAACGGTCCCTTGAAATTTAGATGAAAGAAACAAATGAACTATTGCTAAATTGCAAAACTTCACATTACAAGATCTGTTACTGCATTTCTCCTGAATTACACCATAAAAATATAATCTAAAAATATTTTTTTTTCTTTCGTAAATGACTAAATTCCAAAAAGATATCAGAAACATCAGAACGACTACAAACAGTATCTAACGTTTTTCCTTTTTTGACAAAATCCATTGCTAAATATTTCAGTTGCCTTTAAAGCATATGTGGGCACTCTCACTAAAAGTAAACTAAACACTAAAAATTCGAACCTTTACCAATATTGATTCGAATATTTACCAATATTGAAACCTTTTTAAAGCTTGCAATATATATTTTAATGTTATATTGCTTGATTGTTAAAAGTATTTAAATAAAACATGAATTCTTAATAGAAAAAGTGGTGTTATCAGGGGTCTGTCTAGGTTTTTTAAGAGGTACCTATTTTGTGAAAGTTTAGACATAATTTGAGAAAATAAAAAAATTACATTGAAAAACCAACACAAAAATACGGTAAAGTAAGAAAATATTTTCAATCATTGTCACTACAAATAAAAATCACTTATGACTAGTAAATTTGTATATATTTTTCCCCATATATTCAAAAATAACTTTGCTATTGTAAAATTTTGGGCTTAAAATTGTATCCAAATACAAAAATTCATAAATCATTGTCCATAGTTACATTTCAATTTAACGAAAACATGCATTTAACAGTACTTACTAGTACTAAAAGTTATTTTCATTATGAGAACATTTTCGACTCAAATGCTTAAAATAATATTCCAATTTTAACTTCCTGTAAAGTTTATTGGGAGAGAACTTCGTCGTTTCATTTTCAAAAAGCTCGCTTTGATATGGCGCAAACGATTGGTTAGGCTTACCACATTACACTACCTGACCAAGCACATGCTACCTTTTCGTAAAAGACAGCTGGCTCCTCCTTTTCATAGATTGCAACGAGAACGAGGTTTGCACGAGAACTTGCTTTTTTAAAAGCATTTTCTGAAACCATCGTTTTTCCTGAAGTTAAATTTGTGAAGTTACTGCTAAACAGTAGTAAATTATACTGAATAGACCTCAGGTTGTATTTTTTTTTTCAAGAAATGTGTGACATTAAGTTCTTAATTTAATTAATCAGTTTCAAAATAATTAATAATTTATGGTAATAAATAAATTAACATTGTAAAATAATTTTAACATTTATTTATTTTAATAACATTATATTACAATTATTTTTATAAAAAAAAGCAATTTTTTCGAAAAATACTAATTTTGGTAATTTTAAACTTTAATTCAGAAAATTTGTAACATCATGACTGTAATGAAAAAACAAGTATAAGTTAATATTTTGTTAAAACTAAGCAATGTTTTTTTTTATTCTATTCCGGTTTCCTTATTATTGTTAGTAACAGCTCTTTTCAAAACAAAATTTTTTTAAGAAAAATGGATTGCAGAAATGACAAATCGTGTTACAACGACCTAGCATTTTGATTTTTAACTACGAGACAGTTAAAGAACTTGAAATTAAAGGAAAATAAATACTGTAAATAACGCTCATATTCAAAATAATTTACATTGGGAAAAAAATAAAATTTCATAGAAACTAAGCTACAGTTGAAGAGGAAATTCTCTAAACCACCTCAAATTTTATGGGTGTAACCAATGAAAATTTAAACTAAAAAATTTTTGTAACCAATCAAGAACAATTAACTTTTGTTTAATTATCGATAAATTTATTTGATCAGATAAATTTAGCCAGATTTTTCAACAAATAAAAAGCACCTTTCAAGCACTCAAAAAATGTTTTCAATCATTAAAAAAAATCATAATTAGGATCCGCGCAGTAATAAAAAAGATTTTTTAATATTTTTTAAAGTTCTTAATTTACAAACACAAAATCAATAAAATTCAAAAACATTTTTAAAAAATTTACATAATCATGATAAAAATAATCAGTTTCTGATAAATATTGCAGAGAAAATTCTGAAAATCATGCATTTTTTGTAATTTTGGTTGACAATCGACATGGCAAAGAAAAGAAATCTCTTTTTAGAAAGAGATTTTCTGTCTTTTAAAAGATAGAAAATTAAGCACTATTTACAAACCTCAAATAAAAGAAGCACCTTTAAGGGCTTTTAAAAAACGTAAATCAAAAATAAGCACTTTTTAAAAATGCTACGCACCCTGTTTGATATTAGTTCCATCGATCAAGAAAATTCCAAATTTCTTTTCTTACTATAAATAATGAGTACTGAAGTACATACTTTTGCATTTTTAGAATTTGTATCTAAAAATCATTTTTATGATTCATCAATTTTGGATAAATATATCCATGTTTAGTAGGCTAGGTTAAAGATTTGTGAAATGATTACACAAAATTCTATAAAGAACTTATCCTTATGCTACAAGGTTATAAAAATCTACTGCATATACATTGCTAATATTTTGCTCTTTTACAACAAAAGAAACTCACTGAAGGACATGACTGTGATACGGCTTTGCAGAACGTCAAGAACTTTTTTTGTATAGAATCACTATTCACTGGTATAGAAATGAAATGAGTAAAGTCGGCTATTTTCCAACGACCAGAATTCATTATTTCTTTTAACATTCTGTAAGCTTGCGACACAGATGATTCTTTCTCAGCAGTTATCACTGGAAGAAAGAGGTTCAAAAATTATGCATTTATCGGGGCACGAAAATACATTTTACAAAAATTTTTACATCTTAAGCTTTATAGCTACAAAACACATACCCTCAACATACCTTAAATGTAGCAGTAATTGTGTAATAACCACCCAATAATAAACTTTCTTGTTGCTAAATTGTATTTAAGCATATTTTTCAATACTTAATAATAGCCGTGATCGCTCGGATGATAGAGCGTTAGCCTTCCTATGAGGTAAACCGAGTTCGAATCCCAGCGATGGCTGGTCAACACGAATACCACATACAGCTTGCACCAACCACAGCGCTGACGTAAAATATCCTCAGTGGCAGGCGGATCATGGGTTAGAGTCCCTTTGCCGTCAGGCTAACTGTGGGAGATTTTCCTCTCCATGTAACACAAATGTGGGTTAGTTCCATCAAAAAGACCTCCATGACGATAACATTTCTCCCAATACTTGATAAAGGAGTTCCCTTGTCTTCTGGATTGGATTCAAAATTACAAGGCTACGGAGTTGAACATTAGTAGTCGTAAACCCAAAAATTGGGTCGGCTGTTTAACGACAGTTATAAAATAAAATACTTGGTAAAGGTATGTCTAACATGTCCGTTAAAGAAATTTTAGATGAGAATAACATGAATAATACAATATTTTTGCTTTTTAACGGTAGGTACTGAACACTCGTTCTTCCATCGGTCGATGCCAGATATGTTGCTCCTTAATGCTACCTGGTGGGCAACTGCAAACCTAAGTCATGGAGGCGACCAGCATTACCCACGCCACAGATACCCGTTTATAAGGGTGGGCCACATTCACGGACCAGAAAACTACACAGAGAGAAACATTCATGCCCTGAGCAGGATTCGAATCCATTAACGGTAATCTTAGCAGTCAAGCACCTGGCCGGCAAATGATACAAAATTATAAGGTTATGGAGTTGGATATTAATAGCTATAAACTCAGAATTGAGTTGGCTGTTCAACGCCAGCTATAAAATAATACTCAAGATTCAAATTTTGCTAGAAACTAAGCATGACTCAAAAAAAAAAAAAATAATAAAAAAAAAAAATAGGAGTCACTTCTGAGATCATGGGAGTGATAATGAAAGAGTCGGCAGGTCTTAGGTACCGACATTTTAAAATAAAAATCTAATAAAAATTCTTAATGACATACAATAATAATACAATCAATAAAACAATACAGTCGAACTCGTTTATAACGAACACAAAGGGACCGTAACATGTACTCGTTAAATCTGAGTGCTCGTAATAAATGGATCCTTAAGGCAGACATGCAACCAGAAGAGGGGGGGGGGGCTTGGGAGGTCAAATGATTGAGTTGACTTAAAATTTAATTAATACTTACTTACTTTAATTAAATATTTATCTTAATTTAGTGACAACTAACCCCTCCCCCCAAACCAGCAAAAAATTTCTAGTTGCGCTACAGTCTTAAAGGAAAGGAAATATAAACGGAAAGAAAAATAAAGGAAAAGATTCTTACCAAAACATTTATTTTTTTCATTAATCAACATATTTAAAATATTTTGTCAGCTTACTTTTAACTCGCGCATTTCATATCATTTTGAAAAAAAGATAAGACAGAAAGATGAGAAAAAAGATTGCCAGACAGAAAAATATTGCTCGCTAAAACCGGGTCTTGCTCGTTAAAAGCGACTTCTGTTCCATAGACTTAACATTGATCCAACCAAATATTCTCGTTTCCCTCGTTAAATCCGAGTTCTCGTTATAAACGAGTTCGACTGTAATACAATCTATATATAAATTAAAATAATGATAAATTTAGAGACAAAAAAAAAATGGTTTAGCAGCATTTTTAGTAAAAATTTGTATGTATATAAAAAGAATTTTATCAATAACATGTTTTATTTTAAAAATTAATAGCACATAAATTACAATTGATTAATCCATGTAACTTGATCATCTAATTAAGATGAAATCAATTTATCTCATACAATAAAAGGAACCTTTGCTCCTTTGGGACCTGACAACCTGTCTAACCTGTACAGCGACTGTCAAATTTGTCTAAGAGTGTAATTAATTGCAACTCTGAACTCTTTATAAGTTCACTAGAAAATATTATCAGAAAATATTCTATTCCACCGCGCATAGAAAATTTTTTTCTACTTTTTATACTATTATTGAACCTAATTTAAATTACAGTAGAAGACCGATTACCAGAATGCTGGTGGCCAACGCACACTATTGCAGAGTTTCTCAGTTTTCTGGATTACTAAAAACTGTTCAATACAGCTTAACTACATACCTACTTTAATATTGATTTAAAAGCCGCATATTATCGATGTCGAAATATGACTTATTCATAATGTTTTGAGAGAATATATTTTTAACATTGTTAGCACGATAATTACAAAATATCAAAATTTCACGAATCTAAACATGACATAAGAAATAATAATTAATACTCCTTCCTTGCTGTAAGTTCAACAATAAAAGCAATTCTCCGCAAGGGATCAACTTACATAGATTTAACTTGTGCTAAAACTAAAAGAGAGTAATCAGATACGATTCATTCTTTAAAAAAAAGTGAAGAAGAATAAACGTTACCAAAATCCGAACTTCTTTCATTTCCGTATTTATTTCCACCACGATCTGGACCACTTAGTCTGCTGGGAATTTTTATTTCCGCTCCTGTTGAGTCTTTAATTCTCTTGATATTAAACCTTTGATTCCCACACACATAACTGGAAAAACAAAACAAAAAAAAAAAAACATTATACTTAATTACATAACATTTGATACTATATATACTTTATTATATTTACACTGGGGAACTTTTTTTTTTTTTTGAATTCATACAAATACTTCATCTTTCCTAATTCTAATGTGGAGATTTCAAATCGAAATTAGATTTGTTCTTAAACAGGGCACGTAGCCAAATCTTCAAACAAAAAATAAGCACTTTTTAAGTACTTTTTATAAGCACTCAAAAAATATTTTTAAGCACTAACTACATTAAAAAAATTCAAAATAATTTTCAAAGACTTTATATGATCGATGACATTTCAGTACATGGGCATGCAATTTTTAATCTTGATAATGTCCCTTTTTTCTTCGAGAAGTTTGTTGCAACATTTATGCCCCTCTCTGTTGTATATAACATTTTTAAACTTTTGCATTTTGGCAAAAAAAAATAGACTAAAAATGTCATTTAAAAAAAAAAAACTGCAGCTTGAAGAGAGAAACTGATTGCAAATTTGAAATCAATGATACAAAAGTATATAATATTTGTTTGAAAGAAATCTCATGCAACAGAAGAGAAAAAATTGTTCCTCAGCGTTATGATCTACTAATATCATTCAGACAGTGCATAATTACAGTTGGAAATTTTTAAAATGGAAATATCTCAAGAAATACATGCAAGATTAAAATAAATAAATAAAAAGAGACTTGTGTAAGATTTTGAAAAAGCCTGTCTAATGATACCAAACTTATAGTAAAAACTATCCTATCCATTCGCCTGGATCCGTGGCAGTGACTATGGTAACAAGGTATATAACTTTTTCAAGTAGGGGTGTGGGGTCACTGTTTAGAACAGGTTTTGGCTTGCGTCAGCGAGAGAAGGGGAATCTTTTTCTTTAGTATATTGTGTTAACCCTAAAGTGAAGAGAAGCTACCCTCCCTGAAATGAGCTTTTCTTGTTTCCATAGCATTTCCTTTGGCAGGGGGAGTTCTTACCATAGACAAACTATATCTAAGTGTACAAGTCAACCTCCCAAATTTGATTATGATTCTCCTAAATTTATGGTATGTCAGGTGCTTAAGTAATAAATAAATTCAATAAATTAAAATTCCTAATAAATTCAATAATTTATTTGCTGTTACTAAACCAAGCATAATTTGAGCAGCATTTAAATTTTTTGGTATTTAAGTTTTATACACAAAAATTATGCTATTTTGTAATGATATATCGTATGCAAAAGAAAATTCCAAAATTGTATTTATTTATTTTTTGATTTTGTTCAAAACATATTTACCATGTAGACATTTAGTTCCTCATAAAATTAAATTTAGCAATAGAACTTTCGTACTCGATTACAAGAGAATTCACTATGACATATCTACATTGCAAATTAAAAATTTGGCATTATTTAAAAGAAATTTTTCAACGATTGTGAAAACAAAATGTAATTTATAAAGTAATGAATTTTTAAAATTTTCCTGCATATGGATACAAATTTCTATCGGTTTACTTATTTCTTAAAACAAGGGTTATAGTGTTTATCAAATTTGGTAAAAAATTTAATTTATTACTAGTATTTCGAAAGTAAAAAGTTCTAAACATTTGGTAGTTTTAAAATTAGCATAAATTAAAACTCTTTCTTATATACAGATATGGAATATTGATTTTCGATTTGATATTTTCACATTTTTTACTGAAATTTAAGATTACTTTGTATTTTTGATTTCCTGTACGATTTTCTTGAAATGTACTTAAAAATTGCTACTTTATTTTGTTTTGTGCCTGTATTTATATTTGTACTCTTTACTCTTCAAAATCAAAACTTCTTACTTTTACTTAAAGTATTTGTACTTTTACTCTTTACTTCTTAAAAATAACGTTCCCATGTATGATAGATATACAGTATATAGATCTCGGCAAAATTTGTATACATCTGGACAATTTTTTTTTTTTAAGGAGAAATTAATTTTTTAATTCATTAAAAAAGATTTTCAATTAAAAAGAAATTTTCTGAAGGCATTAAAAACAGTTTCATTGAAATATTCAGTACATGTATGAAAAGAATTCAAGCAAAAGAATTCCTGTTGTTTGTCAATTACCCAATTAATTCTCCAGGAACTGGAAGAGATATCCAAAACTTCTGATTTTCGTATTTAATTGGTAGGTCGTCTTCTACAACATCATCTTCTTCCTCATTGTATTCATTTGGTTGAACTAAAAAAAAAAAACGAATGAGTTTATGTAAAAGTTTAAACAGCTTTTAGGCAGATTTAAGATCAACAGGTACTAAAGTCTGCTTGTCACTAACATACATTTATGCAGTTATGTTCATCCCAAAGATCATAGCTCTGAAAATCAAACGTTTTTTGCTCAAACACATTAGACCAAAAGTTTTAACATGAAATTCTATAAAATCTTTCAGTAAATACTCAGAAAGATCTATATTATTTATAAATATTAATTTCAAAGCACATATTTTCATTTATGTACGATTAAAGTTAAGGGCATTTCATTTAACATTATCTTTATAAACATCTAATGATAAAGAGGTCCTTCAGGAACCATGGATGATTTTATATGTCCCCTTATGAATTAGACATCTCTAAATATTCCCTTCAATATTTCAGAAAAATAAGGAAATTTTTCGAGAATTATTATAAATTTAATTTCCTTAGAGTTAAAAATAAGGAAGAAAAATAATCAATTTTTTTACCAGCACTATAAAGAAATTAATTTTTTTTACGTGCGAAATTTAGAGAACTATCGTGATTGTAATTTAATTTTGTTCCCCTCAAAAATTTAATCCCTGTGATACCCATGATAGGAACTATTTTGAAACTATTATAAATGACAATCTCTAAATATTCCCTTCAATATTTCAGAAAAATAAAGCAATTTTTTGAGAATTATTATAAATTTAATTTCCTTAGAGTTGAAAATAAGAAAGAGAAAAAAATAATCAATTTTTTTACAAGCACTATAAAGAAATAAATTTTTTTTATGTGCGAAATTTAGAGAACTATCGAAATTGTAATTTAATTTTGTTCCCCTCATAAATTTAATCCCTGTGATACCCATGATAGGAACTATTTTGAAACTATTATAAATGACAATCTCTAAATATTCCCTTCAATATTTCAGAAAAATAAGGAAACTTTTCGAGAATTATTATAAATTTAATTTCCTTAGAGTTAAAAATAAGAAAGAGAAAAAAATAATCAATTTTTTTACCAGAACTATAAAGAAATTAATTTTTTTACATGCAAAATTTAGAGAACTATCGAGATTGTAATTTAATTTTGTTCCCCTCAAAAATTTAATCCCTGTGATACCCATGATAGGAACTATTTCGAAACTATTATAAATGACAATCTCTAAATATTCCCTTCAATATTTCAGAAAAATAAGGAAATTTTTCGAGAATTATTATAAATTTAATTTCCTTAGAGTTAAAAATAAGAAAGAGAAAAAAATAATAAATTTTTTTACCAGCACTATAAAGAAATAAATTTTTTTTACGTGCGAAATTTAGAGAACTATCGTGATTGTAATTTAATTTTGTTCCCCTCAAAAATTTAATCCCTATGATACCCATGATAGGAACTATTTTGAAACTATTATAAACGACACATAAAATAAATTTGCATATCTTTTTATTTAACATTGCCACTGAGCTAAATAAACATAGTTCTGGTTCTCCTTTCAAGCCAACTGGAGTCGAGAGATCTTTCCTACTACAAAATTTACTCTGACTACACAACATTATTCCTGAGGCAGGTGGGAATTTTCAAAGGGCCTTTAGACCAAAGAGTAGTATTTAATGTTTTTACTCCTAATGCTTTTGAAACTCAGAAAATACTATCACTCTCTTATCCAAAGTAGATATTTTGTTAGTAGAATCTACTACACTATCGGACCAAAAGTATCCAGACACCCATTGGTATGGACTTAGAGTATCCAGAGGCACATATTGGTCATCCTTTTTGCACCCATGACAGCTGTAACTCTCTACTTTGCAAGACGTTTTTATTTTGGTTCGTTCACTTAAATCGAATAACTCTTAATAATGACAATGGATCTTGATGACATAAATATTTTAATTTAAAAATCTGGATTATATAAACATGCTACAGATCAACAAGTATAGATATTATCTCAATAACTTTGGAGCTCTACTGCTCTCTACTCCTTCATTATGTCCACTTTATCTGATCGCTTCATTCCATCTCATCTTAAAACAAACTTTTTCTCACAAAAAATGACCTTCCTTTCTCCTTAGTCCACCCCCACTCTAGGGGACGACACTTCCTGTGTCCCTCACCCTCTAACCCTCAGGTCAGGGGTCAATAAAATGTGTGGGTGAGGAATCCTGACAACAGCCTTCTGGAAAGACTCTCCACCAGTTTTTGATAGGAATTCATTTCCATCACAGCTGAAGTGAGTAATTGCAGTGAAGATTTGGATGCCTACCTAATCTGCTCTCTAATTCATCCCAAAGGTGCTTGATGGGATCGGGGCTCTGAGAAGGCCAGTCCACTTTTTGAACAACCATTTCGTCAAACACCCATTTTGTCTGCGCAAGCCCCGATGCGTGAATGGAACAGTTATCCTGCTGGAAGAGAAATGGACCGAAATTTTGCCATAGAGTTGGGAGAGCAGCATTGTCCACATACATCTCAGAGTTCATGTTTCCTAGCACAGGAACTGACGGACCCAGGCCATGAGAAACAGACACCATTATGCTTCCACCACCATAACAACCGGGTGTCCGGATACTTCTGGCCAGTTAGTGTATTTATTGGACACAAAACCTTCGGGTGACTAATATGATCACATTCACTTAAGAGCCCTTTATTCAAGTGCAAATCTAGATCCCGTTTTGCAAGTCTGAACCTGTTTGCAGAAAAAGAACTCTAAAGGTAATATTATATTCTCCCTCATGACATAGAGGTGACTGGGTACGTAAAGGCTAGCTCTTAAAATTTCCAGAGTATAAAACCGGTGCTTAAAAACATGGACAATGTTTGTAACTACATGCAGTTGAACTGGATAATCTCTAAAATTGATACTAGGTTTAAATAAAACAATGCAAAGAGATTTTAAGAATTGAATGAAAAAAGGGAAACCAATACAAATTATCCTGAATGCTGAAGACAGGAATATATTAGGAAGATATGAAATGAGTAGTAGTTAAATTTGAGACCATAAAAAGAAAAGAGTAGAAAAAGAAATCATCTTTAAGATGCTGTTCATAAATGCCACACCTTTTTTTCTCATTATTTTTTTACCTTCGTTTGTCACAAAGTGTCACAATTCATCATACTCCCACCCCTCGTAAAATGTTACACAATATTTACAAAAACATATAGTACTTGCATTTTGGAAATAAAGCCAGAGTTACATTATAGTTCATTACAAACAACTGACTTACAAAACTAAAAATACATATTCCATAAAGCATATCAATCAATTTGTACAACATATAATAATATGTGTTCAAAAATTTTTACTTGGTTCAACTAAAGACAAACTTAATGAAAAAGGCAAGGTTGTTCTAACCTGCAAAATGGGATTATGTTCAGATAGTGTTGTCTCTTGCTGACCAATGATAAATTATAAATGTTCTTTTTATACAGTCAATATTTTGCATAAATGGCGATAAATAATTGATACTCAATATATTTTACCTTACATGCTGAGAGAGCAGAAGAGCAAAGCATTAAAATATTTTACTTTATTTTTTATAAAATATTACTCTTATTTTAAATTTTAAAATAAATTGAAAGCCCTTTTTGAATAGTCCCCTTGCCATCAGGCTAACAGTGGGAGGTTTTCATGATTTTCCTCTCCATGTAACACAAATACAGGTTAGATTCATCGTAAAAGTCCGCCATAAAGGCAAATTTCTTCCAATATTTGTTCCTTTGTCTTCTGAACTGGCTTTAAAATTACAAGGCTACCGAGTTGAACATTGCTAGTCGTATACCCAAAATTGGGTCGGCTGTTCAACGACAGTTATAAAATATCAGTAACTGTGTCAAAGCACTAAAAAGAATTGTTTTTGTATTTAGAGTTCTCATACTTAAAATAAATTAATAAAAAATTATATAGTAGGTACGAGTTTTGTTCTTTTAATTCTATTATAGTTCATAAAGGTTTCTTTTATTAATTTTGTTCTCTCACATGAAAACTTGGAGAAAATTTGGCAACTATTTTAACGATGACATGAAAATCTTTTCCAGTGTACTCACGAGAAATAACAAAAAATCTAAGATGGGTTTCTCTGTGTTGGCTTCACAGTACTTAAAATCATATTTTTAATATAAAGAGAAAATAAGTAGAAACATACCAGGATACATATCATCTTCTATGTACATTTTATTTTCATTGTCCTTAACATTTAATTTACGATAGCATCTGTTTTCAATCCATATTAACTCAGGTTTCAATATATTCATCTTCCTGCTGATATCAAAAAACAAATAAATAAATCTTAATTAAATGTATTATAACTAAAAATTTTTGTTTTGCTCAATATAAAATCAACCAATAATTAATAGTATATATGAATAATATGAATAAATGAACCAAAAATTGTGCACTATTTAATTATTTTAAAAAAGACATTTTAAATTTTCATAACACAACTCAATTATAAATTTTACAATCTTTAAAAATATATCATGAATTATATGAGGGAAAAAAAAACTTTAATGTTAATATTTATTCTAGTAGTTAAATTTAAAGGTTCTGAAACATAACGCCTTAGGAGTTAGACGTCTAAAAAACTATAGGTTTTTCAAAATAAATGTGGCATAAAAATTTTTAAAACCTTTCAGCCTTTTAAAACTAGAAATGAAACAATAATAGAAAACACAAACCTATCTACAGTAGAAGATAAATTTAATAAGAGAAATTGGAAATGGATGAGACAGGTATTGAGAATGCCAAGAGAAAAATTGGTGCAGTTTCTTGGGCTTAGGATGGAAAAAGAAAAAGAGGAAGACCAAGAAAGACTTGGCTCAAGCCAAAGACTGGAAGGGGGCAAAGAGAAATAAGAAGTACTTCCAATATCTATGGGTACATAAAAGTACATAAAAAGTAAATATTTTATGTAGATATTGAAAGTGGTAAAAAGAACAAAAAGTCTGCAAATGCCTAACAATTCAAATCATGAAAAAATAAATAAAAAAGTGAGTGACACTCTGCACAAAAAAAAGGACTACCTTGAATAATTTTTGATCTAAAGATGGAATATTTACCTTTTAGAACTCTCCTAAAGGTTCAAGGGGGTGACTTCAAGTATGCTAATCAATTACAGCAAATAATATTTCAAGTTACAAGGTCAGACACAAAAATGTACTTTTTCTGGAAAAGCATGCCGTTCGAGAAAAGTCTGGATCCTTTCATGCTAGTTTTATTTTTTGAGTATTTCCCCATGTCTCGAGAACTTAATTAAAAAAAATTTTTATCTAAAGATAATTCCATGCAAAATAACTTTTAATAAATATTTATTACCTTACTTAATAATGGTCGAAAAGATTAATTGTAAGGTGTACACACATTTTTACTTTGTGTTAAAAAATACAAAATACTAATAAAATTGGTAAAAATTTGTACACAAATTTTTACATTATGTTAAAGAAGTACAAAATACTAATAAAATTGGCCAAATAGTACATGAGAAATTGAATTTAAAAAAAATTAACATTATCAGGTATATAAAACATTTTTTACATAATTTTTAAACACTATAATTTTTAGTTTTGACAATTTGGTTGATTCAGGTTCAACAATTATCATAATTTAACAAGCAATTATCACATGAACTCATCCCAACTGATAGTCTGTTACTATAGAACAATTTTTTAAATTATTTTAAAAAATACATAATTTTACATGGAAAAATACAAAATTTGAGAGAAATCGGTCAATTGAGCCAATTGAGAAATTGAATTTTAAAAATACAACTATCATTAAATAAAATAATAAAAAATACTATATAATAATAAAGTTATTTTCTGTATAGAGTTATCTTTGGATAAACAAATTTTATAATCGAGTACAAAATTTTCTTAATTCACTTAAAAAGTTCTCAAGTTAAGGTAAAACATGCAAAAAGTAACATTGACATTAATGGTTCCTAATTTTGGGCCACATTCTTGACCAAAGTATGGGAACCATACTTCCCAGATTGGGGCTACCCTTTATATTTTAGGGATCTGAACCAATCGAAAAAAATTAAAAAATTTGTGTTAAGAGAAAGTAAGTTTTTTTGATTTTGTAACTTAAAACATTGCCTTATTAAGTTTAGAAAACTGGAAATTCCACAAAAAACTGGAAAAATATCATGCCTGTGTATGGTTGGGGAAAAATCTGATTATTAAATGATTCAGTATTAATTTAACAAATAATTGAAACTAAAATTTCTCTATCAATTGTTCTTAAAAGATCAAAATCAGGTGATTGCTTCAGAAATTAAAATATATAAGGAGACAATATACTTCATGACATATACAACAGCATATTGCTAATTAGATCATTTAAAAATAAATAAATAAAAAAACACTTTGCTATACAACAATTAGGTATTGCTGAAAACTAAATAGTATGTAGATTACTGTAAGTAAAAGAATTTTAAAAATGAGCAAATAATATTAGGCAGCTTTAGTATAGCTCCCTATGGCAGAATTTTTTCGGGCTTTCAGTGGCAAAACTCTATAGAACTAATATCTTTCTGCAAGATGCTTTTAATAATAACAAACATACACATCAATAATTTAAAGTAACAGAAGGGTTGTGCTTACAAAAAAATCTATTTTCAGATAAAATAATATAGTATAATTTTTTAATTGAATACATAATATTTTTTTATTCCAAAGTTATGGGCAATATTATGAGGAAAAACAGACTACTTATTTCCTTTTTCACATTTTGTAAAAATTCACATCAAAAAAATTTAAAAATTGTGAAATCTGAAACAGTAACTACCGAAAAAAATAATCAACAGTGAAATCAGGCGAATCAGATTCATTTCGAGATTTGGTTGAGGCATTTAATAATAATCACATTAAAAATATTGGTTTTTAAAAACTATATGGAAATCTATAGCAATAACTGTTGAAAAATTAATTATTTAAATACTCAATTCAAATTTCTAATATTGACAAGGATGTATCTTATTTTATTTTATAACCGGCGTTGAGCAGCCAACCCAATTTTTGGGTTTACGACTACTACTGTTCAACTACGTAGCCTTGTAATTTTGAACCCAATTTAGAAGACAAGGGAACTTTTAGATCAAATATTGGGAGAAATTTGGCCTTCGTGGTAATTTGAGTTTTGTGTGTAATAAAATTGCATAAAAAATATTGATATTTGATTTGTTAAATAATGTAAAAATTTGTAGCTATAACTGTCGAAAGAACGGTTGAAACACCGCATTTATAAATGAGGATATCGAAGCATACCGAGTATGTCAAAGAGTGATTTCTTAAATCTGCGATTCGAACTTAGCGTGCAGTAATAGTATTGGTATTTTTCTTTTTAAAAAAATCATGAGAATATCAATAACCAAGCAATAAAAGTTATCAAGATTTTTTTTTTAAAAAAAGCAATTAAAAATTCTTAGCAATAATTGCTGAAAAAAATGATCAAAACACTACAAATATTTACGATAGAAAAGGTGTGCAAGTTGTGAGCAATAAAGTAAAGATTTAAATGAGTGATTTAAATTTTTCATGTGTGTAATATATTAAAAATATTAGAATGATCTTATATCAACCAAATTTAGAAAATAAAGATTCTTCTACAAATTTGTTAGAGATTCTACAAATATGTATGTATTATTCAACAAATTCTGAATTTAAACAAAATTCCCACTCAAATTTTATTAAAATATGAAATATGGTGTTCTTAAAAAAAAAGTGAAAGAAAGAACATAATTTCTAGATCAAACTGTCTTAAAAACTTGCACTATTTTTTTTGTTTGTTATCTAATTGAAATTCTACTTGAAACTAGTCATTATTGAATTTTTTTAACTCTCAAATAATAATGAAAAAATCATGAACATTTCTTTCCCTTTAAATGCGTGAGAAGTGCACCGTTTAAAACTAATTCTGCAAAAAAAAAATTTAAAATTTCGACAGAAAAAAAAAATATTTCTATACTTCATTGTTCTTATTTTTCATTATTCTTAAATGCGAATCGAAAAGTCAAGAGCATTTTTTTCTAATTTGATGCAAGAAAAAGTCATGTTGTGAATATTATTCCGGAGAGGAAAATTTTGTTTAGGAAATTTGGTTATATTCTGCAGAAAAGAAAACCAAAAACTTTTTACTTCCCCCAAAAAAAATCTTTCTAAAAGATCTCTGTAATGTTCTGTGTTAATGTCGCTGTGATTCTACTCTCTCTTACAACTCTTAGATTAAATAAAATAATAAATAGAGTACAACTCTTTAGATTAACAAGAAATAAATATGAAATTATCGTATTCCTACAAAGAAATAAAATCAAACAATAAATTATTTTCAATAAGTTGCAGTTACCATTTTGTTTTTAATAAAAAAAATCATGAAATGCTTCGATTTCAGTAATTTTTCTCAGGATGGATAGGTCATAAGGCATACCTGGACCACATCACAACCTCCACCCCCATCTCCTCTATGATTTTTAGCTGGCTTATGTTTAATTTAAAAAATAAAACAAGTTTAATATACAAAAAAAAAATCTTGTAAAAACCACTATGGTTATCAACTAGAATACACTTGACACTGACATGGTTACACTTGGCACTTTTTAATTTGATATATTGTACAAGTGAAATTCTCAATAATTCCTTTAACATTCTGCATGAATTTTATCATTTAGTTATTGGCTACCTCAAAGTTAAATGTAGAGAAAATTCTAAACCTAAGTTTCCAAACAAAATAAGCCCAGTTATTTATCTTATTTTATATTTATTCATTATTTTTTTGAGATAAGTAAGATTTTATTTTCATGAATTACGTGAATGAATCGTACACCATAACCAGAAGAATCCCAATGACCGATATAAATAGCGTAATTGAACTTTTTCGTTTCAATAAATGTTATAGAATTTGTCTTAATTTATTATAAGCTAGGGCTGAAAATTCAAATTGCCTATACCTAATACCAGGTTAAGAAAGTAATTTATTTATGTTGTACGTATCAAATTGTTCATACTAATTTTATATATCAGATAAAAATGAAGATCTATCAAAATTTTCATTTAGAAAGTTCCGTTTAGATACATCTGATTTAATCAATCAAATCATATTTTAACTAAAAAATAGATTTATTTTAGGGTATTCGACCTACCAAAAAAAGAAAAAAATGCTGCCAAAAACTAAAAATGAATCAGCATAAATCTATCATTAATATGTGTAACATCATTCCATGTTTCTAATTCAATATTATGTTGCTGATAATGCTTTTCGCAAAAAAAAATTATGGCAGGTAAAAATAATGCTAGGAGTGAAGAATCTATCTTTATTCACCTTAGAATTAAATCTATTATTTTATTTAAAAAATCAACAATTTATAGTAAAGTGAACAATTAAATAAGAAGTTTTTTTAACCAGCAGTTTTTATCATGACAAACATCCACAGCAGGTTAAACGGGTTGATTGATGTCTGGCGGAACAGGCATTTTTGGAGCCCTATGTTTTTTCCGCTTATAGCTCGCTAATCAATTGGCGATCGAAATGGGCTGCAGGTGGCGTAGAGCAGAAACTCTACCTATGGCAACATTTCTCATGCTTTCCCCCAATAGTGTGTGCTGAGTCATAGAGGAAGGAAGTACGTTAGTTTCTCTCTTGATTTTCATATAGATTAAAATCTTTTAAGTTAGAAAACTATGTGTAACTGAAAACAACATTAAACATAGTTCTAAAGAAAAGCATCACGGGAATTTAAAAAAATATTTTTATTAAATAAAAAGGAAAAATACTAAGAAAAGGGGAAATATCGTACATCCCTATACAACTGAAAAGAGGAGGAGAGGGAAGGGAGAAGGGTCAAAAGCATGCAACTGCTCTATCCCCAGATGGCGTATTCGAGCGTTGCGATCGCCAATTGCGTGAGGATGAATATTGCAGTAGATCAGGGGTCCCTAACCTAATCCCAGCGGGCACCATGGCGCCCGTCGATTGGTCTGGGTTCCCCCGCTGCTTTTGCCTAACGATAAAATATTTCCATTTTCCCATAAAATGCTATGCAAATTTTTTTACTTTTTTAATATTGATGATATACACAACCAAAACAGAAATCGCCAGGAAACTGACCTGCGTCCTCACAGATATATTGATAGATTTATACATTTAATTGGAGAAATAAAAAATTATTTTCCTGCCAAAAATCAAGTATTTTTAGAATTTAGAGATCCTTTTTGGCTAGCAGATTTGTCTTTCGTAACAGACATAATGGAAAAACTAAATAATTTAATCTTGGAACTGCCAGGTTGTTGTTGTAGTTCATTTACGTCGCACTAGAGCAGCACAATGGGATATTGGCGACGGTTTAGGAAACATCCCTCAGGATGATCCGAAGACATGCCATCACAATTTAAATCCTCTACAGAGGGGATAGCACCCCTGCCTCGGTAGCCCGATAACGTGAAGTCGAGCGCTTTATGGTAGAAGAGTTCAACGAGGACCAATACCGCACACCCTCGGTCCCAACGCAGACTGATTCAAAAGTCGTCACCCACCCTCACACTGACCGCAGCCAGTAATGCTTGACTTCGGTTATGTGCTGAGAACCGTGTCTTAACGATCAGTCCACTGCACGACTAGAGCTGCAGGGAAGGACAAACATGTATCAAGAATGACGGGGGATATGAACTCGTTCAGAGCTAAGCTGGTTTTGTGTTTATCACAATTGAAAATGAAGTCTCTTTTGCATTTTCCAAATATGAAAAAAAAGGCAGACGAAAGTTAAATTGGCTTATCAACATTTGTCATTAACCTCCAATAATTCCAAGACCAATTTCAAACGCGCTTTCAACAATTTAATATCATCGAGCCCATAGCTACCTTTTTTCGTAAATCCTATTTACCAACCAAATAATTGTAACCGAAATAACAACATACGTTTCAGAATTTCTTCAAGCAAGGCGAGTAAAAGTGGCGTTAGAAATTTTGGATCTTCAGAATGACATTATCCTCCAAACTATTATATCTGAATTCGAAAAACGAGAAATTCTGGAATACAGAAATAAATTTCCATTCTTAAAAAGAGCTCGTGATTCCCTGAAATAAAGTCGTTTTTGGTTTCACATATACTTGTGTGAATCATTGCTTTCGACAATGAATATCATAAAATCAAAATATAGATCACGACTTACAGATTGCTTGCGAGCAGGAGTTTCATCATATTCTCCCAATTCTGAAGCGATGGCCAGTGAAATGCATTGCTAAAAATCACATTGTCTGTATTTTATATATTTTATAAATAATTTTTATACTTCGTATGTTTTGCAAGTAATTTAGAAATCATTTATATATTAATACTAATACACACAATAATATTAATACTAATTAATTATTCATAAATTAAATTAATTTTTAAAATTAAATCTTTTGTGCATTACATGTAGTGTGTATTATTACCTATGACTACCAACTATAAATTTATCTTGAAAAAATAAATGGTGCTCTCTATTCGACCGATATTCTGGTATTTGCCCTTAGGTACAAAAAAATTGGGAACCTCTGCGGTAGATGGTTAGCCTTTGAATGAAGGATTGAAGTTCGTGATTCCCTGAAATGCCTATGAGAATTGAGAAAGAAAGTGCTCCAAAACCAAGTTGTGTTTGAAGAATAGAGAAGGTTTGAGGTATAATGCTCTGAGGTTCCAAAAATGAACATACAAGGATGTTGTGGGTCGGTATCGACAGGAGCGCTGAATCTGCATTTGTCACGTCTAAACTCGCAGCCTTTCCCCGTCCGATAGTAAAACAAAATCTTAAACTTGCCATCAAACCAAATTTTGAACCAATTTTTTTTATAAGAAATGACGTTGTGCATCGATAGTCATAACAAAGTGACCACAGTGGCTTTCATTTATCGTTTAATATAGTTCTCCATCAGCAAGTGCTTACGACCTCTTTCTGGGAGCTCACAGAGGGGGCATTGTTTCGGAAAGGGAGTTGTAGTTGTAGTTAATTTTCGTCGCACTTTTCGGAAAGGGTAGGAATGGGATAAATTCTCCCTTTATTTTAACAATTACACAGTCCAAAATAAAATATCTATTTATCTTAATTTTTCATCTATCTTCAAGAGTCCCGCAGTAGACTGATCGTAAAGGCCCGGTTCCCAATAGAAAACCGAAGTCAAGCTACAGTCAGTAAGCGGATGGGTGACCACTTTGATCCGCCTGCGTAGGGACCTTAAAGGAGATTTTAGGGTAGAGATAGACAGTTTACTGTTTGGGCTCTGAAAACTTGTTCAAAGATGGGGGTTACCTATTTGGCGAAAAATTCAAAGCTGGCGGTCGCATCGTAAAGGAATATTTTTTAAGAGTATGCCTGAAGATTTTTCTCTCCTAATTTTTTATTTTGAATGCATTGCCAATTTTAATCGTTATTGCAAAAGATAAGTTTTCAAATCAAAATACATTATAATATGCGCACTACATTTAATTATTTACTTTTAATTGCTTAGTTATAAAAAACTAATAACATTACTTAAATATGATTTTACCAAACAATGAAATAAAAATAATGATTTTTTGAATCTAAGATACAAACAGAATTGAACCAAGATATAAATTACGCGATTATAATTAATTTTAATCATAATTACATAATTTTTTTTCTTAGATTACGTATAATAATTTAAAAAATTTAACAGGACAACTAAAATAGTAATATTTTTTTTATTCAAATTTTCTACACGGATATACAATTCCTCTTTTAAATAACTTTTTTATGATTTTAGTTTTATTCATGATTGATAATTTTTCTTATAAACAAAATGTTTTATTTTTAAAATAAATATGAAATATTTAATATTAATATTACTTAATGATCCACGATTTGGGCTTCTAGTTTGCCTGCCATGCGGTATTAATTAATTTTAACCAATGCATACAATTTGGATTTTAGTGAGTTAACATAAAATGATAAAAGTACTTAAACTAAAATAATAAATTTTGGCTTTGTTATTTGTCTCTTTATTTAAAAAAGAGTATTACAAATTCCTTATTAGTGCATACTATTTATTTGTTGTTTGAAACATTGATAGTTCACTACTTAATTAAAATTTTATGTTAAATTAAAATTTATATTATAAAAATTATTTGATGACCGGAAAGAGAATTGTTCCCTACTTATTTTCAGAAATCGAAATAAAATACATATAATAACAATAAATAGCTGCACCTTTGACAATCTATAATAATTAGTTAATAATAGGACCCATTATTAATAATAGAATCTATTATAATCTAGTTAATATTTCCCTGAATAATAAATGTACAATAATAAATATAAAATTTCCTAAATAAATATGAATATTCAAACAATTTAGGTAAGGGTAAAGGGTAATTCGTAAGGAAAGGGTAATTCGTGATTTTTTTTACTTTAACAAGTCAATTTTTGTCATTAAATACGATGGAAATATTTTTAATAGTTTTAATTAAGGAAATTTTCAATTACAAAATACTCTCAAATGTGCTTTTTAATTTTTTTTATTTTGTCTTATGATCTACCATTCGCGATCGCAACACTCGAATACGCCATCTGGGGAGAGACCGGTTTCATGCCTTTAGACCTTCTCCCCTCCTCTTTTCAGTTGTATAGGAATGTACTACGATATTTTCCCCTTTCTTAATATTTTTCCTTTTTATTTAATAAAAATATTTTTTAAAATTTCCATGATACTTTTCTTTAGAACTATGTTTAATCTAGTTTTCAGTTCCATATAGTTTTTCAAGTTAAAAGATTTTAATCTATATGAAAATCAAGAGAGAAACTAACGTACTTCCTTCCTCTATGACTTTCCACACGCTAATGGGGAAAACATGTGAAGTGTTGCCATAGGAAAAGAGTTCTGCTCAACGCCACCTGCAGCCCATTTCGATCGCCAATTGTGCAGGCATATGAATGGTGCAGAAGTCTTTCGAGAGAATTTCTTTTTTTCGCATGTCGCATTAATTCGTTAAAATTTTCGTTGAAATTCGGGCATTTAAGAGCTTGCAGTGCTTTCTAGTGCAAAAACACTATCCATTTCATAATAAGATAATACAAGTAAAATATTTTTGATTTGGCAGTTTATCGCTGTTTGTGACTGATGAGTCAACCCTTGATGAGTCAACCATTCCTTTCTGCGCATGCGCATTTTCTCTGATTATTCTGTGTGGAGACATTAGTTTTGCCATAATTTTTCAGATTTAATAACTGCAAACCGTGAATCCGTCCTTTAACCCAAGCTGAAAAATAAAAGTTACTACACAATGTCGACCTACGACAACACTAGGTAATAAATTTTAATTTATTTAAAAATGTTCTGAAATTTTAATTATGTGAAATAATGAACACACATTCTGTATTTTAAATTTATTTTTTATATAAATTTTGATCTTTAAATAATAAAGTAACCTAAGTGATCTCGTACATCCATGAAACATGGCTGACAGGCTATTCCTATTGTTAATAGCACGTGTAATTTTGTAGGAGAGGTTGTCCAATTTTCTTTATTCTCAATTTGTCTTTGCGTGAAATGTGTTAGAATTTTTGAGTTATAGAGTTTCTGGAAAAGTTCCCAAATCTTACCTTAGTTTCTCTTACTGTGTTGATCGTGGAAAGTATGAGTTCAGTAGGCTTAGGGATTGAATCCTGTTATTGTCAAATTCTCCTTAAATTGTTGTTTTGTTTTTAATATTGTTAAATTGTGACAATTTTTTCTTCTCTCTGGAAAAATTTTTTTTGTACTTTTTCTGTTAATTTATTGTCTAAATTTGACACGTGCATAGTACGCATCGCGTATGTTTACTAAATCGGTCAGCAGAAATTTGATTATATTAAATTCGCGTAGTTATAGTTTTTAAATTTTGCTTAGTTCTCCCTTAATATTGATCTTACAGATGAATAATTCTTATAGATGAAAATACAGTTTTTTAATCTGTTTACTCTCTTTATTTTTCATAAATTGAGCCTTTTACTGCACTCAGTTTTAAAATTCTATTAAACATAAAGTGGATATTATGAAGGAGATTTATTATACCCTGTTCTTTAAGCATTGTTTTTAGTATTTTGGTGTTGCATTTCCTTGAAATATGCTCACAAATTGAGCATCCACACCGTTTCAATAATTTTAATTTTGGTACAGTCGCATTTTTATAAAGTAGTTCTTGTCATTTTACTGTGGAATGGAGAGTGGTTTCACTGTAATTGAATCACAGCACAGCTTACTATTATGTCAGGACAAAGCTTTTGTTCCATTACAATTTATGATATGCCTTCATTTATGTATAACTAACAAAAGTATCTAAAAATCACAAAGACTTATTGTAATGTAATATATAAACTCATGAGTTTATTGTAATACGTAATCATGATATAACCTTATTTAGATAATCTAGACATATGAAGTGCACGGATACATTGGTGGGTCATTCTCTAACTTTGCAGATACTTTTTATTAATATTTATTGTAATATAATGGAAATCCTCATGCAAAGAAAGTTTGCAGTGGGAAAATACAAAGTAGATAGTATTATCATGATTTATCAGGGGTCTGTCCAGGCTGAATTTACTACCGTTTAGCGGTACCTTCACAAATTCAACTTAAGAAAAAACGGTAGATTCACAAATTCAATTTTAGGAAAAACGGTAGTTTCACAAAATACTTTTTCTTAAAATTTTATTTTTGTATCCTTTAAGAAACGATAAATCCATATCTTTACCATATTTTTGTGTTTATTTTTAAATATAATTTTTAATTTTTCACAAAATAGGTACCTCTAAGAAAAACCCAGACAGACCCCTGTTTATGTAAGATTGAAGAAAGTCAGTGTTTAGTTGTATGCATGCTGCTCCCACACCGCTATGTGATTTTGAAAACCTAATATTATTACAACACGCAAGTTTCAAATCGCACATTTAATCAATCACTTATGACACTCTTCACTTTTGCTGATATTATCATAAATTTCATGAACATTATTACAATATTAAGACCCAAGATTTATATCATGCATTTAATTTTGCCTTACTTAATTTGTGCTGATTGCATTGTAAATTAAAGTAGTTTTTTAATCATATTTTCCGCATCATTTGCGCTACATACTCACAGTTTTAAAAATTCTTACTATGAGATTCAAATTTTCAATTGCACATTTCGAAAATTATTTATTGCCGCACTTTACTCGTGCTAATTTCATTGCAAATTGAGTAATTTTTAAAGAAAAATTAATGCAATGATTTCATTAGTGATTATTACGATCCCTTCACTGTTAACAATGATGCTAATACAACATGCAAATTTAAGTAATTATTATTGGATACTATTTTTTAGTGCATATTTCCTCGTAAATTAAAGTTGCTTTTTCTTCATTTCAGTAGTTTGCACCATGTACTTGTACGTGATATTTTGAATCCTGATATTTTAATGTTATTACAAATTGAAAAATTCTAAAACTTGAGGACACAAGTTTTTTAAACTGCTTACTCTTAAGTCATTTATATTGTTTTAAATTTGTTTTAGCTTAGATGATTCGGTAATTTTTTTAGGAAAAAATTAAAAAGAAAACGTTTGCGATTTAAAATTATTAAAATTGGAAATAAAAATATCTGAAAAATAATACTAAATATTGAATTTTATTTTGTACTATAATGGATTTGTTTTAATTTTTGGTTTTTGTTTAAACATTATAAATTTTCTTTTATACAAATATTTAATTCGAAGTTATATTATTAAGTATTTAAAAATATTTAATTTTATGTTTATATCTTTACTAATTAAAAAAAACTCATGTTTTTATAAAAATGATCATATTTCCCTTTAATATGACTAAATATGCGTGGGCCCTTCGTTAATCTACCTGCTAGGCTAGGGGTGCACTACCAATGACCTGCGAGCTACATGCGGCCCCCGGGAACTTCTGAAAGTGATAAATAATTTCTTTAAATTGGTTTTTGTTTAAATGTTATAAATTTCTCTTATTAAAATAATTCATTCAAATTTATATTACTCTATAAAATGTGTTTTTTTTTCTTCTCACTTTCATTCTCTAAGCTTCTTTATGTTTAGAATTTATATCCTACTCCCCTGTATATATATATATTAAGTTTAAATTAAATAAATTCAAATAATTAAAAGTATTTAATTTTTTGCAAATATGTTAAGTTTATTGATAAAAATATTTAGTGCTTAGAACACTAATGTTTAGATAAAAATTTTCATATTCGCCTGACTGAATACGCGTGCGGCCCTTCCTTAATCTACGTGGTGTGCATGTGGCCCTTCGCTTAAAAAAGTTGTGCACCCCTATGCTTGGCAAGTGGCCCTTCATTCAGAAAGGTTGTGCACCCTTATTATTATCAAAAATATTGAGTTTGTAGATGCTTTTGGATTGTGTGGGTATATACTTAGTTTTTATCTTACTATGGATATAACATTATCAATTTAGTAGGAAGATGAAATTTGGAATAGCATTTTTAAGAAATAATCTAGATAATAGAAAAAAGTTTTTTGCTGAAATTTCAAATCATTAGAGAGTCTGACACATTTGATTATACATGTAAAAGTACTAATAGTTTAATGTTTTTTGCCTGTGACTTTCTTGCCATATCTGTGTATGGACGTTAAGTATACGCATAGGCTACATAAAATAGTTAATTCTTTTTCTTTCTTAGAAAATAGAAATAACTTACAACTTTATTATTATTGATGCATGTTTTTGACGTGACATAATTATTTATTCTTTAATATTGTGTACTAGCAATTCATACTTGGAGGAAAATTAATGAAGAATTTATCAAGTTATTTAAAATAACTGAAGTTTTGATGATGTTTTTACGTTATATAACTTTAGAATTATGTGAAGGAATGTGATAAGATATGCAATTGGGAAAAAAGGGAACATTTTGTGGTTGCATTACTTTAAGACATTTGAATATTGTGCAAAGGTGCCACTCTTCACTCCACCTGTAGCCGAATTTTATCGTTAATAACAAAGCATTCAAAAAAACCTACTCTTCTAGATACAGTGTTGCCACAGGTGAATAAAATGCAACGATTTTTAGCTTGAGGCCACAAAGGTATATTTTTAGGAAAAGGATATATGTAGACTTTCCATACCCCTAGCGATGTTTTTTAGCATAAATTGGGTTGAAAACGTGTGGCCCGTGAGATCTTGTGGAACACACTGAATTTCTTTTCTTAAAAAATAAAAATGTTAAAAATTTTTAATTTTAAATTTGAGTAGTCACTTTTTAATGTGTTCAATTTGCACAGATTCCCTCGTAAGTATACTTCGTTTCTCGATCACCTTTTCAAGTGTCCATGCTGCAAAATTCTGATAATTTTAAAGAAACTATTACGATAATTGAATTTCGAATTTGAGTAATCACAATATATATATATATACAGTACGACCTCGAAAATCCGGACTTCTGAAATCCCGAAATCTCTAAAATCCGGACTCATACGTCCAGTTCCTCAGAAAAAATTTTCAAAAGAAAATTTTTTAAAAAAATCGCTTAAAATAAAAATTTTAATGCAAAACCACAACTCTTCTCCAACAATGAAGCAGTAGAGGTAGAGGTGGGGTGTGAATGACAGCTCATAGCTGATAAGGACATTCCAGTCATTCTTATCAGCTCTGTATGGATAACAAAAAATATAAAGGGGAATCCCCCTCCTCCTGAAGGGGAATCCCCTCAGAAGGAGGAATTCTTCCATCTCCTTGTTTTTCCCCCCTTGTGATGAAAGAAAACTGGTTCTTTCTTAACCTTGAAGCTTAGGAAGCGAGACAAGTTCTTTCATCCCCCAACAAAAAAAGGATTAGTATCAGCTGGTACAGTCTAGTCTAGAAGCATCTGTTTCGGTTATAAGTTGAAATTCAGCTCGCGTTTTAAGCCTATATTTTTAGTTTTAATTGCTAATATTATGTTATCTAAATAATCGATTGCGGGGATAAATGACGAAAGTTTGATTTTTAATGTCTTTTATTTATTATTTAAAGAGTATATTTATGTTAAAATTGACATCGGAGGTCTACACACGCGTGATTAATCGCGAAATCGGCCTGGCGAATTCGAAACTTCGATAACTCTCAATTCAAGTAAGGTATCTAAAATCCGGAAATCCGGATCTTCCAAACCCCCCAGCAGTCCGGATTTTTGAGGTTGCACTGTATATATCAGGTGGAGTAAAAAGTTTTCCGCCAAAGGGAAATGTGCTAGCAGCAGCCATTTCCGTGGTGGTTAACTTTTTTTGAAACGGGCTTTTGTATTTTAAAGCAGAAAATTGGAACTACACAACTGTGTAATTTGTTTGTCAAAACTTTATCATCTTGTGCACCAAAAAATTTCTTAAAATGTAGCTATCACGTTAACAGATCAGACCCATTATGTACTATGAGTTCCGAAATAAACTAAGTGTAACTAAATGCCTCAAGAAAATGTGTGAAAGTTTAGGTTTCAATACTGTTTCTTATGAGGATACAGTAAAAGTTTGGTTTCGAAAGTTTAATACTGGGAATTTCAACATTGAAGATGAACCACGTTCTGGCCGCCCTATTGAGGTTGATTGTGACCAGTTAAAGCAAATTATTGTTCAAGACAGAAATTTTCAGCATGAACTATTTCGTTAGAGCTTGACATTTGCCAAAAAACAATAGCAAATACTCTCAAACGCATAAATCTAACAGTTAAGTTTAACCGTTGAGTGACTCGCGAATTGACTGCTGAAGACAAGAGCAAGAGAAAAGCGGCCTGTTTGGTTCTGCTCAGAGATCAAAGAAAAGAGGACGTTCTGGACAGAATTGTGACCTGTGATGAAAAATGGGTATACTACAACAATACTAGCCGTAGAGGAGGGTGGTCAGCATCCGGGGAATCCGAAAGTTCGGATGCAAGACGAACGCTAACTAACAAGAAGGTCCTTCTCCGTATCTGGTGGGATTGTCGTGGAATTATCTACAAGGAGTACCTTAAAAGCGGGTAGGCTATCAACAGTACAATATACAGCAATATGCTAATCAAAGTTAGCAATGCGATTCGCGAAAAATGAGAAAACGAGCTCAGAAGGAAGGTGATTCTCTTTCATCAAGGTAACGCTTGGCCACATGTTAGTGCAATGACCGGCATGACGCTCCACATGTTAGAGTGGGATTTGATGCAACATCCACCATACAGCACAGACATGGCGCCTTCGGATTACTATCTGTTTTCAAATCTGCAGCTGCATCTTGATGGCACAATTTTCCGTTCAAATGACGAGGTCATAAATGAGGTCGATTGCTTTCTCTAGTCGCGCACCCCCCAGTTCTTCGCAGAAGGGAATGAAAAGTTGCCAAAACGTTGGCAGACTATTGTTGATTTGAATGGAGATAACTATTCTCATTAGCTTTGCTGATTTTGTATGTGTTGGTCATTTTTCAGGATTTTTTTTTTGGCGGAAAACTTTTTACTCAACCCGATATATATATATATATATATGTATATATATATATATATATTTGCAAAGTCAAATATTGATAAAAAGGAAATTTTTTTAGAAAAAGCAGGGTTTTTTTAGTGAAAAAGTATTTTTTGAACAAATTCTGGTAATTAATAGTATTTAATTTTCTGTAAATATACTAATTTTTTTTATATAAAAATTTAGAGCTAGAACACTAACATTTATGTAAAAATTATATTTGCCACCAACTTAACTAAATGGATCATGGTATATGGCAATTAAGTTATTAAATGAAATTTTAGTCTTATTTATGCTGAATTTTTGTTCTTATTTAGTGCATGCAAGTGTTCTAGCTCTATTTTAATGCTTTAGGTTAAACTATTTTGTTCATTTTTTTTTTCTGTGGCTTTCCTGTAGATATAGAACTGACTTTTCTTTCCTGTCAAACAGGAAATAAATTTTCTGTTTAGATTTAAAGTGTAACTTTTACCAAAAAGATATTTCTCGTTAAGCATATTCACGTAAAAGAAATATTTTTAATATCCATGTACAATTTGATGGAGAATCAAAAATTAGTTCACGTTAATGAAGTTCTGCATTTAACAAAATTGGGAGTTTGAAAGCCATATGGATTTAAAATAAATTGTTGCTTCCGCTTGGATTCTGCTTTTGTCAAATAATAAGAATGTTTGTTAATGAGATCTTTTATTATAAATCTTGATTAGTATATTATGCAATTCATTTCAGAAATGGTCCAGATTTTGAGAAAAATGGTGAGCAGCCACATGAATATGATGGCCCACCTGGAATGGAAACCAATGGTGTTATTGTTGTAAGTGGTATTTCCAATATATTACCTATTCAAATTGTAATGAAATGTGACCTAATGCCTACTTCTTGAGGCAGCTTTGTTTTTTAATCTTACAGTATTTTTTTATATTAGTAAATCAAGCTTCTTGATAAAAAAATTTTCTCTCATTATTATGGGATGAATTAAATTCATTATAATAATCCATAATAAACCAACTTATACGGTTTCGCCTTACAGTGTACAATATTTTACCCGTTCGTGCAGGCAAGCACACGGCTGGTTGCATATTTAATTTTTTTGCAGTTCTTCACAACTTGCTTATTTAAATCCCGGACTCAAAGATTTACAAAATTTTAAATACCAATTATGAAACTCTTCACTTAAAGAAAAGAATCCAAGGCAAGTTATAATAGAGTTGGTTTTGGAAGCAAATCACGCGAAGCGCAAACAATTGGTAACTAATGAGAGCAGATAAGCGCTTCGGCGACAAGCGAAAGTAGAACCTTTGATATATATAGGATCACATGACCAGCAATATTGATAGATAAGCAATGCTTACTTATTTTGCCCCAAGGTTAGAGTTTCTAGAATTAGAGCACTTTTCAGCAATGGTGATGTTATTTGTGAGTACGATTTGGTGCATATGGATTGCAGTGTGATTTTGTTTTAAAATTTTTAACAATGCTTCCTCAGATATTTATAGAATTTTATTCTAAAAACTTTCCTTGCATAATTAAGTCCAACAAATTTTAGCATTATGCGTATTCGAGGGCTAGATTTTAAAATAGCGCATGGCGGTAAAAGCGATGTAAATAATTATATACACACGAAGAGACAAAGATTTGGAGAAATGTGTGAATAAAAATTTAAGTGTTAAAAGTATTTTGCGCCTGAAAGTGATGAAGATGTATTACGGGCCAAAGTGTAATTTACGTCGTTCATTGTAGGTCATAATCTATCGATTAGTATTGCAAGATCATGCAGGCTCATTATTTAATAAATGTTCTCTGAAAGCGATGTTGCTTAAAATATGGTGCAGGGCGAACGGATACTGCTGCTGTTGTGTCAAAAATCGCAGATGTTTCAAATGCTTCCTTATTGAAACTCTTCAGAAACAAGTGTATATTGTAATTACTGATGTACAGTACAAATGTGCTACTATAGTTGTGTCTTTGCTTCAACAAAAAACCCAGCAAAGTCAAGGTAGCGCTACTTGCAGTGCCAAATGTAGATGCACAATCTACCTACTAGTGTCTGATTATTTTATAATTTCTTATTCTATAATAAAATAGTTGGTCAAGATTTAAAAAAGGGTTTTCTGCTACTGTTTTCACGATGAATTAGTCATAAATACATGAGGTTTTATCAACTATCGTTTGAGATTTATTTTTTTTTATGCGTAGACAACTTGCAAAGTGGGACAAGAAAGAAATATATAATATTTTTCAATGTGTATATGCGTTGATTTAGGAAAAAAATTTCTTTTAATAATTTTTCTTTTAAATAAAATTTATAAATTTCATAATCATTAATGTAACTTGTTTGCATAAAAAAGAGTTTTTTCCACTGTGTAAGAAACTTACCATCCCTGTTCCTTGCTTTTTTTTAGAGTAACTGGGAAGAAGTTATTGATAATTTTGATAATATGCACCTTAATGAAGAACTGCTGAGAGGCATCTATGCTTATGGTTTTGAGAAACCTTCTGCAATTCAACAGAGAGCTATTATACCGTGTGTGAAAGGTTTGTGTACATTAAAATATAGATTTAATTTCATCCGAAAAAAAGAAAAGGACTATTTTCTCAATTGTGTTTCACATGTTTGCAGGTCTTGATGTTATTGCACAGGCCCAATCTGGTACTGGTAAAACCGCCACTTTTTCTATAGCTATTTTGCAACAGATTGATACTTCTCTGAGAGAATGTCAATCTTTAATTCTTGCTCCAACAAGGGAATTAGCTCAGCAAGTAGGTGTATTTTTAGTGTTCTTTCTTACATTAATTTTATTTTATAATCGTTATGTGTCTTATGATCGTTAAACCTCCAGTGAAGCATAATCAAAAGAAAAACATTCTTATAAAATTAAAATAGTACTAAGTACTCTAAAATGGTCTTTGTAACAAAATAATAAAGTTTCAGATAGTTCCCAATTTTTTTTCTCCCTTTTTGGTCATGTTTGATGGCTTTGCACCAATCCTGTCATTTTTCTCCTTTTGGTACATTTCTGTTTATATATTTATATTAAATTTTTTATGGTGTGTTAAGTGTAAAGCTATTACAATGTGATATAAAACAATACTTGTTGTAAGTGCTTGGAGTTATTTTTGAGAATTTTTATCAGTGTTCTACGAGCGACGGCATGCGCTTTTACTGTATCAGAAGGTGATGGGAGTCTTATTTTTCCTATATTCTGATGTCATCAGCCGAGATAGGGAAACTAACTGCTTTTTAGTGGGCGTGGCTAATCGAGCAATTTTAAATATTAATTACAAAATAACTAGTTAACCCACTGAACTGAAATTGGTGTCTATCGTCATAAAATGGTTTGAAGTTTTATGTTAAAAAATACAATTCAGGTTCCTCATTTGTTGTTAAAAAGATGGTTACTTTTCATTATTCAGAATTAGAAGTGTGTTGTATACTGGTGCGAATTCGCAACTTCTGTAATATAAATCACAGAACAAAAGACTTCCTTACCTTTTGTTTGGAGCAAAGATATTTACACCCGGGTCACTGCAAAGAAGGTTGATTATCAATTGTTATGAAAATTTATAGGTTCTTAAAATATTTTTTCTTTTTTGTTGGCATTTATACATTTTAATATTTAATTTGTACATTTCTAAGGAGTATCACTGGAAATATTCTGTGCATTCTCTTCAAATACATGATGGCCAAAAAAAAGCATATTTAAGAAAAACAGGAATGAAAAATTAATTTGCCCTGCAGTGCACAGAATGCTGTCAGTAGATGCACTAGATATTTGTGCTAAACTAATGGAAGAACTGTGTCAAAAGTATATATATCTACAGGGTATCAGGAAAATCATGGGTATCGGTATTGAACAAAATTTGTCATGATTTTAACTATTTTTTTAAATAAAAAAAATCATGGAAAGTCAAGGATTTAGGTTACGGAAAAATCTAATTTTTTAAATGGAATTTACTCGTCAATTTCACAGTTCCGAATATCTGAATTTGTAACAAAATATCCGCAGTCATATTTTATTAAAATATAGAATGTTTTTATCATGCTCTTAAAAATTATGGTAGTCTTTCAAAAAATGAGAGAAAGAACATCATTTCTGGAGCGAATTATATTTTTAACTTCCCTGATATCAGAATTATCTATTTATTATTTATGTTTTTTGTTTTATCAATTTAAAATCCTAGTTTAGGCTTTTTATATTACTTTTACGAAGAAATAAAGCAGGTTTAAATAATTACATATATCTGACTGTGTTTAGTTGTTTGCTTTTGAATTTCTTTTACCTATTTTATTGCTTCAACTCTTCCTTTACTGCTTTTTAAGTTTAAAATCAATAAATATGAAATTGCAGAGTATAACAGTTTTGGTTATACCTATCATTTCAGTTATTGTTATTATAATACTTTTTGTGTTTATGTCGGAGAAAATATAACTTTTAAGTCGTGAAAAATTCTTGGAATTAGTCATGAAAAGTTATGGATTTTAAATTCTAAAATGTAGCAGATGTATCTAACTGTTGAATATTTGAATCTGAAATATGTTCCACTGATACAGTATGAACTTTGCTGAATTAGTCTTTGGTTGATTATTATTAATTGAACAAAGTCATTTTCCATTTCTATATTTTAAAAAAATTTGATTTCTATTGCAGGCTTAAAATCTTTTTTGTTATGACTAGGGCCCTATAAATTATGCGAAGATGCGGAAACCCGCATAAATCACAATTATCCGCATAATTTACAATTTTCCGCGTAATCGCAGCATATCTGTATAATTTTTATTTTTCTGCAAAATGTATTCGTTTACCAGATAAATTTCTCCTTAAGGGGTTTTTTTCAATTGAAATATATCTTCCTTTTCAATTCCAAGAATCTTTTTGGTCAGGTGGTCAGATCTTTCCAAGAATCTGACAGAGGTGGATAAATTCACAGGAAACTTTAAGAAATTGTTCAAGCATTATCCTGCAAGAAAGCGCCGCTATTTAAAGTTTTTAACAGATGACAATAAGAAAGCTAAACTTTGTCCAGCACCAATAAAGCAATAAAGACACGGTGGAATTCCTGGTTTAAATCAGTGCAATATCATGCTGAATATTGTAATGTTTACATAGAATTTTTTAGCAGTGAAATAAACCTTACTCCTGACACTGCTTCTCTCTATCAGTGCAAAGTTTTGGTGGAAAGCAAGTAAGTTTGCACAGACTTTCAGTTCATTGTAGAACACGCTCAGATATTAATGGATACTCTTCTCTTTTTCGAAACATGTGGTGTATCTATTCACAAAGCTTACAATAAGATTTTTGATCTGCGGTCTAAACTTCGATGTAATTCTCAGGCATCATACTCACGAAAAGATTCACACAACGTATTTCTTCAAGAAGTGTTTCACAAAACAATTGCAGAGTTGAATACTTACTACTCTCCAGAACTAGACGTATTCATAAAACGTGGGCCCAAGTTTAGTCAACCTGCATTAAACTTAATGAAAGCTGCTCGAGTTTTCAATCCAGAACAAATTGTCAACCTCAGTATTGAAGACGACGATGTATTCAAGAATATTCCAGGAATGAGTGGTCAAGATATAAAACTCGAGTATGCTGCTTACAAAGAATATGTAAAATAATGTTCAGACCAGGACTTAATTAGATTCTGGAATTCAGATGTAGTCTCCGAGAGATTTCCAGAACTTACAAAAAAAGCAAGACAAGTGGTCTCAGTGCTTCCTAATTCAGTAGATTGTGAAAGAGCTGTATCCTGCTACGGCCAAATTTTTACGAAACAAAGACAGAGTTTGAAAGAAGACGCAGCTTCTGGACTAACTTCTGCATGCATAATTTTTAAAAGCCACCACATCCTTGCCGCATAATTTTCATAAAAATCGCCGCATCCCAGCCGCATAATTTTAAAAAAATTTCCGCATAATTTATAGGGCCCTAGTTATGACTAATGTATGTATACATATTTCAGGCATATAACTTAAAGTGTATCATCTAAAAATGACTTTTACATTTCTCTATAGATTCAGAAAGTAGTGATTGCTTTAGGTGACTATATGGGTGCTCAGTGTCACGCTTGTATAGGTGGCACTAATGTTCGTGAGGACATTAGGAAACTTGAAATGGGAGTGCATGTGGTAGTTGGAACTCCCGGGCGGGTTTTTGACATGATCAACAGGAAAGCTTTAAGTAAGTAACAATTCCTCATTTTGCATACATTATACATTTGCAAGGTTGTCAAGTTTTAGCTAGGCTAAAAGCTACTGTAGTAATTTTTAAAATGTCATTAAGAAATGTTTTGCTGCAATAAAGTGTACTCAAAGTAATTCAGTTATGCTATCATATTAGAGTTAAATAAGCAAAAACAAATTTCATAAAAACTTCTATTTTCATTGGTATTTTGAAAACAGAAGATTTTTATTTGAATTATTCCTAGCTACATGTTGCCAATCCCTAGTTATAATATTACAGAAGATTGACAAAAGAATGCTAATTTCCTCTGCATGGTAATAAATTTATTAAAAAAAAGCCAATTTCAATTATTTATTATTTCATAAATGCACTATAGTATAATCAAGGTGCTTAGTGTTTATGCATAGTGAAAAGCCCTTAAAGGTGCTTTTTTTAATTTGGTATTTATGAAAAGTGCTTAATTTTCTATCTTTTAAAAAGATTTTATTTTTACTGTTTAGATTGTCGTTCTAAATTTTGAAATTGCGTGATTTTCATAATTTTCTCTGCAATATTTATCAGAAACCAGTTGTTTTTATCATGATTATGTAAAGTTTTTAAAATTGTTTTTGTTAATAAACTTTAAACGATAGGAAAAAAAGATTTTTTTTTACTACACAAATCCTATATTTATTTATCTTTTGGAAAGTAATTAAAGATATTTTTGAGTCCTTCAAAGTACTTGAAAGGTGCTTTTTTTGTTGAAAAATCTAATTATGCACTGTATAATGAGCATAGAAAATGCTATTTGATGCCACAATAATATTCATTTATTAATTCTTAAAAACCAGTCTGATCTAAACTTTATTTAGTTTAATTACAACATGAATTTTAATAAATAATGTGCAACATTGTGTACATATATGTATATATATTAACTTATTAATGTAAAACGGAATACATTATTAAAAAATTTAAATTTGTAAAGATACCTTAGCAGCACTGTTTGCATAAAAAATTTTTTTTTTTAGAAGTCTCTTTCATAGCAATGTGTACCTTCTTTAGACTTAATTATTAACAATTTTACTAGTGTTTCATCAGACATGGATGAATGGAACTGGGTCCTATTTTTTTTGAAAAGCTCAGGAAATGGTAAAAATAATGAATTTGTGAAATTCTTTCAGGTAACCCACAGCATCTAATACATTAGCTAAAGCTGCAACTTGTTGGTCCATAGGATCAGATGAAGTGTTCAACTTGGAGGGCGTTAAAGGCAGTCTCTAGTTTATCTAAAGCTTCATCTTTATTTTTCTCTAGAAAAGGAAACTTTTCAATAAAGTATCCTATATTAATAGATAAGATTTTGAAAATTTTTTTGGCAAAATATGCTACTTCAGGGTGCGTAACGTTTTTAAAAAGTTCTTAAAGTAGGGTTGCCACAGGTGACTAAAATGCAACTATTTTTAGCATTAGGCGACTATGGCAACTTTTTTTGCCTGAAAAGGCTAAAAAAAGGCAACTATTTTCAGGAAAAGGAGACTATTGGGAGAATTTTCTGTAATCCTAGCTATGTGTTTTTTTTTATTTTTAAACATGAATTGGGGGGGGGGTGTTTAATGAGGAAACCCCCACAAGATAGTTTCTGAACACACTAAACTTTTTTTCTTTCCTTAAATTGAAAATTTTGAATTGCAACTTTGAGTCTTACTTTTTAATTCGTTCAATATACACGGACTCCATTGTAAGTCTATTTCATTTCTCTATCGCCTTTTCAATGATTATTGCTACAAAATTCCGCATGATTAAAAAAAAAGAAAGAAAGAAAGAAATTAAATATTACGATGCTTGAATTTCGAATTTGAGTAAGCACTTTTCATATATATACATAAAACATTTACGTTTATATAAATATTCTACGTTAATACGTTTATATAATATTCTTATTTAGGCAACTAATTTCTTTGTTTTTGGCTACTATTGTCATGTTTTAAGCTACTAAAATCAACTATTTTGTTCATTTTTTCAGTGGCGACCCTGTTAAAGGTGGTTATTTGTGATTTTCGTATTTTAAAAGCCTTTAAAGTTGCTTTTTCATTGGGTGTTTTTAAAAAGTGCTTAATTTTTTCCCTCATGTTGATTTTCGCTACAAATTATGCAGGACACTGTTCACATTGTTCTAGTCAACGCTTTCACAATTAAATCAACCCCAATCTATTTCTGTGTATCGTCAGTCCGTAGCATATGAAAATGCCATTCAATTTACATGATTCAAAAATTTTAATAAATGCTAAAAAGCTTTTTTTTTTTTGACTTGCTGGTTAAGACCAGATAAAACCGTCAATTGTCAAAAACTTTGAAATCCTACCTAATTGTGTTTTTTACAGTGCTTTAATTATTTTTTTAGTGCTTGAAAAGAGCTTAAAAGGTGCTTATTTTTTGTTGAATAATTTGGCTATGCACCCTGTACTTCAGCATTCTTATGTCATCATTTAGCGTAAATTTCTTAATGTAATCACAAGGAGCTACTAAAAACTTCCTAGACTCTGTGTAAAATTTTGTTTCTTCAGTTGTCGATGATTCCAATATATTTAATGTGTGGGAGAGATTCGTTGCAGAAATAGACATTCAGGCAGCTAAATTAAGATGACAAGGGCATCCGATAATACTCACTTCATTTTGCACGTCTTTCAAAATCTTTTGTTCAGCATTTTTGACACCGCTATGTATAAATTTGCTGCTTCATAGCTAAAATCCTCTACTCTATTCAGCACAAACTAGTTGTGAAAGTTTATAGCTAGCATTACTTTCTGCAAATATCTCGTCAGTGGTTCTTCTCATAATAATGATATTGGTCATAATTTTGACATTAGTTTGCTAAAAATACTTCCAATAATGGAATGGTTTTGTTCACTTTTGCTACCAGGTCTTGTTGAACAGGGTATAAAAATTTTAAATCCCGGCAAAAGTTTTAGGAAAACATGAAAAAAAAGCTTACAATTTTACTCACAATATGTATGTTTAATTTTACTGGGGTGTTTTGCCTAGAGCTATTTTTGATAATAATCTGTACAATTAATTTTGCAGGAACTGATCACATTAGGATATTTGTTTTGGATGAAGCTGATGAAATGCTTTCCAGAGGTTTTAAAGATCAAATTTATGATGTATTTAGGACACTTAATTCTAGTATACAGGTAAGCCTTTTAATGTTGTACAGTTTTGTATCTACACTGTATTAGATTCTAATAAAAAAAAATTCTTCTAAAATCGTAATTCTTTTGATTCTGATTTTTTTAAAGAAATATTTAAAACACGTGTATTAAAATTTAAAATATATGCATATTATGGAGTTTAACAAGTGCTTAATTTAGATTGTTCTATTTCAACCTGTGAGAAAGATTTAATTAAATCAAAATTGTGAGCAAATTTTTAAATTTTTTATTTTTGAAATTGTTTTTTAAGTCAACTTCTATTCTTTAATAGAACCATTCATTACACTGCTGCTTTAACACATCACTTAACTTGTTTTGATTTTGACTCAATATCATAAAACTATTAAAGATAAAGCTCCACAAGTTTTGCAAGTGCATAGATGGCCTTTATTTTATTTGAACTTGTAATATGAAAGTTTTAATTCAAAATTGTCTGAAAGTCTTTTTTTTTTAAAAAACTTTTTTAGTCAATTTCTATTCTTCACTAGAACAATTAATTACATTGATAACACTGCTTTGTTTTGCAAGGTATACCCTCACCTAGAAAGTCATGGATTTCAATATTGAAGAAAATTTGTCATGAACAGGGATGAAAGACTTCCGCAAAGAAGCGGAAATCCGCTTTTTCTCCCAATTTTAAAAATTTCCGCGAAAATGTTCCAAAAATTAAATTTTTTTGGAATTTGTCAAATTATTACTAAATTCCCCCCTCGCTACTGCTGAAACATACTTCTTCCCCTCTGCAGCAGCCTACCAAGAATGATTTTCAGTAGGAAATGGGCGGAGCTTCAGCAGGTGCGACGTTGGCTTGACAACGGCGACTTCCGCTGTAAAGAGGAAAAGATGAGGTTGTATTCTTGGCAGTTTCGGTTTGTAACACATTTTAAAGTCACGCCTGCGCTCTTTATAGTTCTTTCAACTCCACTCGTTATTATTTTTGACCGTTCCTGCAATTATACATTCACGCGTTTGTTCATCATTTACTCTTGTTTGTTTTTCCGCGTGATGCTTTGTATGATGAATGTATTTTAATGATGGAAGTAAATTTGAAAGACGAGCATATAGTGTATGATCGATGCTGCTGAAAAAAATTAATTCAAATTTGAATGGCTAAATAATACTGTCACAGTGACTAAAACTGCTAATAACAATCTAACAGAAGATATTGAGGTGAAAGTTGGCGATTGCTTTAAAAAAATCGAGTTAAGCGGTAAGAGGATTTGCGGCTATATCAGATCATATCAAGAGTAAGACACGTGATGAAAGAAAAAACAAAGCGAGAAAATTTCATTTTGCCCTTGAATTTTCCAGTCTACGTTTTTTGACTTCGGCTTTTTCAGCCTCTGTAAGTTTAGGCCTTGGTGTTATTTTTCTTTTCTTCCCTTGCTTAAACTCTTAACTTTTGGGACCGTGTCAATCAGTTAGGACCCTCTTTATTTGTGATATTCACTTGAATTAGTATTGAAAACTATCCAGTTTGAACTGTAGGTTAGAATTTGATTCTTAATTAAAACAATAAAAACAAAAATTTTGTTCAAATGATAAAATTCTCTTTTATTTACAACTCAAGAAGTATTTTATGGGATCTCTCTGGTCATATCTCAAAAATAAACTCACAAATTCAATGCATTACAAAATTAAAAGTGAAAAAAAAGAATTCTAAAAAACCATCAAACAGTTGAGCAACGCATGCACACTGTTTACTATTACTCTTGATTATTGTAGTTGAAAAGCGAGAGGACGCCATCAAATCCAAGTAATTTTTTTAAAATTGTGTGTTCTCTAAAATGTGTTCAAAAATGAAAAATATGTAAATGTGCATATTTATTACAGACCTTGTATATAATGTTTTGTAGGTGATATTACTGTCTGCCACTATGCCTGCTGATGTACTTGAAGTTACTAAACAATTCATGCGAGAGCCAATTCGCATCTTAGTCAAGAAAGAAGAGCTTACTCTGGAAGGTATTAAGCAATTTTATATTGCTGTGGATAGAGAGGTAAATTAAAGTGTCCACTGTTGTTTTCATTACTCTATTAATCAGTGATCTTTGATTTCATTTATTTATTTTTATTTTTAAAGGAGTGGAAGTTAGATACATTGTGTGATTTATATGAAACTTTGACCATCACTCAAGCAGTCATATTTTGCAACACCAGAAGGAAAGTCGATTGGCTCACAGATAAGATGCGAAGCAAAGATTTTACTGTTTCTGCTTTGGTAAGTCAGTTCATTAACTTTTTGAAAACTTATTCTTAATTAACTGAAAATTTTACATTATTATACTAGTTGTGCAAGTTGTTTTCTTCATATTGAGAAGGCTAATTAACTATCTATTTACTGTAAATATTTTGCTAATGTGCATGAAAAGTTAGCAGTTGGAGCACATACATTGCTATGCTGTGGTTTATGCATAAGAATAAACTGTTCCATTATTTTATTTCTCAAATATTAATGTCTCCCCCCCCATTTTCATCATGCTCCAAATATCTGAATTTCTAACAAAATCACCTCTCAGTCATATTTTTATTAGAATATAAAATTATTTTATCATGTTGTTCATTCAAAAAATGAAAGAAAAAACATCAATTTTAGAGCAAATTATCTTTTAAACTTTCTCTTCTGTGATTTAAGAATTTTTATTATTTTTTTTTTTTAATTTTATCAGTTTAAAATTCTAGTTGAAGCAAACCAGTCATTGGCGAATTTTTTTTATTCCGAAATGAGAACAGAAAAATTAGGAGTATTTCTTTCCTTTCTGATGAACAAGAAAAGTATCTTTAGAATATAATTCTGCAGGGGAAAAAAAATATTTGCTAATTTATTTTATTTTTTCAGCTATTTTATTGCTTCAACTCTTTTTTTACTCTGTTTTTTAAATTTTAAATCTATAAATATGAAGATGTAGAGTATAACAGTTTTATTTATAGCTATCATTTAAATTGATGTTATTATTATGCTTTTTTAAATTTATTGTTGTTTTTGTCAGACAAAACTTAAAGTCATGAAAAATTCTTGGAATTGACATGGAAAGTCATAAGTTTGAAAATCTGAAATGTAGCAGTTATCCTGTACATTGAGTTGCTTTTAAAATTGCTTTTGAATAACTAATGTGTTTTTTTGTGTTTTAGCATGGAGATATGGACCAAAAAGAAAGAGATGTTATCATGCGAGAGTTCAGATCAGGATCTAGTCGTGTTCTGATTACTACTGATATTTTGGCTAGAGGTATTGATGTACAGCAAGTCTCTCTTGTCATTAATTATGATCTTCCAACAAATAGAGAAAACTACATTCACAGGTAAGCACTACTAAGTAAATTTTCACTTTAAACAAGCAGTAAAATTTTTATTAGGATGCCATAGAAAAAGTTAGTTCAGACAAACTTAAAGTAAGCCATGAAAGTTAGTTCAGACAAACTTAAAGTAAGCCATGAAGTTTCAAATACTGAAAGGAAAGTTTTAAAATGAAAATAAATTATGAGGTGATAACTTAGGATTATTCAACTGAGTAGTTCTCTTCTAATAATCTGTTTGAATTTTAATATTTGGAAGTATTTTTTTTTTCTGCAATTGAAATTTATGGCAAATTATAGGTTGCCTAAACTTTTTCTTTCTTTTAGATTTTAAATTTGTAATGAAGGAGAAAGAATTCTTGACTCAAATATTATTTAACGAATTTAATCCGTTAAAATGTTAGGAACTGAAACTATTATTGATAAACTAACAAATACATAGAGAAATATTTTTTCGAAGTTGAAATATGCAGGGTTTTGATCACACAAAAAAAAGAAACTATTATTTTTATTTATTATTATTTTTTTAAAATATAAAACTTGACTTCTGTTAGACATTACAGGCTTTGTGAAAATGTTATCTTTTTCTACTAATAAGCATAATTCAATTCAGAATTATCAATAATAAAAAAAACCTTAGTTATATAAAATTTTCTTTTATTTGTTACTGCTGTATTTGTGACCTTACTATGTTCGATGTAACATATTTGAGGAAAATCAATTATTTACAATTACAGTAAAAAGTCCCATCATAGAAATGCCAGAAGGATTTTTCCAGATAATAGGTCTTTAGGATGAACATCAAAAAATTCTTATTCAATAAAATTTGCTTTTTATTTGTTGTTACAATTTGCTTTTAATGTACTTTAATAGTAGAGTCAGTCACACTATTTAGTTAGCGGTTTGTGCATTTACAAGTAGTACAATATATTTATATTCTAAAAAATAATCCGATTTGTTTTTGAAAAGTGTTGACCTGATTTCACGTTTATCCTACTGGTATTTTAATGTTATGGATGCTGTAGACATGTGTTTTTTCCAAAGTTTATTAATGAATTTTATTTTGCTGTTTAATTATTTCGCTTAAATTTTAAAAATGCTCTGAAATTCTCTTACTCAGGGTTGTCGCTCAATAGAGAGAATAGGAAAAGATCTGGAAAATACAGGGAATTTAAAAATCATCCGAAATAACAGGGAATTTTGAATTTTTACTTACAAACTGGGGGAAAAAAATTTTTATTTCTTATTCTGATTTAATGCAGACTTTTCCACAGTGCAATCTATATATTTTAATATGATAGTTCAGCTATATTATATTATTTAATTTATTAATTATTTGTTTTATGTCGAGCTGTTTATTATTTTTTCAAGTTTTTTCTGCAACTAAGATTAGCATCGTTATTCTAATATAGTTCGTAAGAGTGCAGTGAATACCTGTTTCCTCTTAATATATTGTGTACAACCCTATGGCAGAATTTTTTCGGGCTTTTTGCGACAAATTTTCCCTAGCATTAATATTTTTCTTTAAGATATTTTCAATTGTATCAATTACTAATTTAAGGTAACATAAATGTTGTGATTACAGAAAAAAGTATAGATTATAAGTTTTTAATTGTGAGAGTAAATATTTTTTACTTTTAATATTATGTGTGCTTTCTCTCATTTTGTAGGCGGAGAAATGCACTAATTATTTCCTCTTTTGAATTTTGTGAATCATTACAAAAATTTAAATAATAATAAATTGAAATTCCTACATAAGTTAAAAAATCATTAACTCTGTACAGTAACTCCAAAATAAAAATCGACGCTGAAATCACACAAATAGGATTCTTTAAAAAAGAGATACAGAAATACACAATCTTTCAACTTTCACTATTTCTGAATTTTTTATTTTATATTAATTTAAAATTCCAGCTGAATCCAGTCGTTACGAACTTTTCTTTTTAAAATGCCAAATGAGAATAGAAAATCTAGTTTTTCTTTCCTCTTTGATGCGCAAGAAAGACATCTTTGAAAAATAAATTTATGCTTAAAAGAAATTCCAAATTTTACCCTTTCCAAATAAAAAATCTTTCTGCAAAAACTTAGTAATGTTCTGAGGCAACGTTGCCTTGTCACCTCAATTCTGCCACGGGCGTGTAGAATATTTGCAAGAAAAGAATTTTTTTTTTTCAGATATGATTAGCAACCCTGAGAGTTTGTCCTGAAATTTAAAAATTGTTTTGTCTGCCCCCTGATTGTAATTTTTTTGTTTCAGGATCGGAAGAGGTGGTCGATTTGGTCGTAAAGGTGTGGCTATTAACTTCATAACAGAAGATGATAAAAGATCACTCCGTGATATTGAACAATTTTATAACACTCAAATAGAAGAAATGCCTTTAAATGTAGCTGATCTAATTTGAAGAGGATATTTCATTGTATGTGGGTGCATTATTCTGTGCTCAGACTTTGATTTAAGAAACAGCATTTTTCAGTAAACTGAAATTTATTCAAAACAGACTCTTATACAGGTTGGCAACTAATGAGTTCTCCTATCTCATTAATAAGCTGTCCAAGTTTTTATTTACTCTTTGTGAATTAATTAAAAAAAAGGAATCATTATAAAAAATTAAAATTTTTTTCTTCTTTCAGTATTGTATCATAATGTTCGACTTGAAAAAAAATTCGCGCAGAACTATTTTTATTATTTGTATGATGTGCTTTTTTTGGGGTATTATTACTTAATTATTTAAACAGTTCTCTTTTTTTTTAAAAACTATTAGTGTATGTTTTACTTTACAATTCGGTGTCAGTTCTCTTTCTCTGAACTGGTAAATAATTGTTCAGAGCAGAATGAGTATTGCTTTTTTTTCCTTCCATTGTGTAAAGTTGGAATCTTGTAACAAAGATAATTGATTAAATATTTTTTATTTATATTGACTTAGTTGTTTATTTTGTGTAATAGTTTTGATTTTTCTAAAAGTAAAAGGTATTAAAATAGTTACAATCTTGGTTCTGTAGAATCTTCAGCAGTTTAGGTACAGATGTAGTTTAGGTACATAGCTAACTCTACTGAATTTTGCCAGTTTCTTCAAGTCTACTGGTTTAATTAAAATTCTCCAATTTTTTGTAAATTTTGCAGGAGCCTGTTTAGAAGAAATTTGGGTCCGTTAACGGACCCTTCACAAAATATTTTAACTTAAAAGCTATTCACAAAATAATTTATCTTTTAATTGGACCCTTCACAAATTTGTTTATCTTCATTATTTAATATCATTCATCTATCTAAGTTTTGTTTTCGGCAGATGCTTTTTCCTTTATTCGTCCGAAATGAATATTCTGCATTCAGCAGTATGGGCTAAATACCAAATATTTGTATCTTGCATCTCTAATTTAGTAGCAGCAATTGCTGTTGAGCATAATCTTGTATGTCTATACAATTTAAAAACTCATTGAAAAAGTTTTTTTGCAATAACAGGACCCTATTTTCACAAAAGCAGGACCCCAGTTGAAAGAATATGACTTAACGTTTATTTTATATTCACAAATTACGAGTAATTTTTTCACAATTTGACAATAACGGACCTTTCGCGAAATGTCTGGACAGATCCCTGATTTTAGAAAATTCCCTAAAATTTAGCAAGTTTCCTAAAAAAATCCCTATTGAAATAGAATTTTTGTACAGATAATTGCTTGAATATTTAAATAACTATTACTAATACATAATGACGTGAAACTCATTTATATAAACCAGTTCAAATTTTTTTTTTGTTCTGAAATGTTTAGATAATTTTTATTCAGAACTCTATTTTTAATTTAATTAAAAAAATCATTTATCTTAGATGAATTAAATGCTTATTAATATTCAAAGTTATGAGTAAACTTACATTTCAAGTATACTTAATGTCAATCATAACTAGACAATATTGCAGTTTCTCTATTTTGATGACTATAAAAAAACCTTTAAAATTCTCTGTATATTTAGTACATTACGCAACAAAATTCTCTGTATATTGAGTACCTTATGCAACAATTATCATGAAATTAATATTTTGTAAAATCTACTGGATTTTTTCCTATGTTGGCAGCTGTGTAATGATCTGATTTTCTAAGCAATAATCTTAGTAGTGTAGTTCTATTTTTAAATTTTTTTTTTCTCAAGAGAGATGACCACTTTCATTTTAATTGTGTATTTTTGTTTAATTAAAATACATACAATAGTTGAGAATTTATCTTACAAGTAAGAAGTTTTCTGACCACAGTTAAATAAAAGAACAAATATATTTTTTTTTACACAGAGAATTGTCTGTAGATAAACGACATTTAAAATTGCGTCCAACAAGTTTTTGATTTGCCTTTCGGTGTGGCAAAATATGCAATTATTACGAAGGAACCCAAAGTTCCGATCACTCGATATTTGACCATACGTTTCACATGTTAACTGTCCTGCATAGGTTGATGGTCCTGATTCCCCCCTAAAAAATGGTATATTTATTTAGAGAAATGTTTTTGTATCTGATTAATAGCACTTGTTGATGGCATAGTCATGGTTCATATTCTATCAACGTCGAGTAAGTAAATATTTGTCTGTTTGGCATTTTTAAAAGTAGTCTATGTACACTGTTCCAAAATATCTGATTTTTTCTTTAGCCCACTTTGAGGCCTGTACACTAACATGAACAATTATAGTTGAATTTATTAGCTTAGATTTTTATACGCTATTTATGAGCAAATATAAAACAAATGACAGCACAAACTCCTATTATATTTCAAATAAATTTAAGAACTGATTTTAGAAATTAAAATTTATGAGAACTGTTTTATTCAAAATGTTTTGCTTACATATTAAGGAAATGCAAAGTTTGAATCTGGAGAAATAGTGCTTATTTTTCCCGTGTATTGAATAACTTTCCATATGGACACAGACAAAAAAAAAAAAAATTGCAGAATATAATTATTTGTGAGGACATTTGTTTTTTTGTCGGATGATTTTTTCTAATTTGTCTGATTCTACTGATGCTGCGTATTGAGGAAAGAATGCAATCCTTATTTCACCTTTTTAAAGCCTAAGACCAGCCAGGATACGAATAGGGGTTTTGTCATTCTTTATATTGCCGTGCAATAGAAGATCAACAAAAGATACAAAATGCCTATTTTTACCTGTTTAGGGTTTATCTGTGATACTATACCAAATTCAAAAGCAGAAAAAGTTGCAAAAAAAATTTCAGATTTTTTTTTTTGAAATTCTGTTTTACAGGGTGCATAGCATTTTAAAAAAGTGCTTATTTTTGAATTACGTTTTTAAAAAGCCCTTAAAGGTGATTTTTTTTTTATTCGGGGTTTGGAAAAAGTGCTTATAATTCTATATTTTATAAAGAGATTTTTTTCTTTGTCGTTCTAAATTACAAGAAAATACATGATTTTCACAATTTTCTCTGCAATCATGTTTAAGATTATGCTATTTTCAGGGTATCCGCGCACCTGGAAAGTCATGAAAAATCATGGAAAGTCATGAATTTCAGTACTGAACAAAATTTGTCATGAAAAGTCATGATTTTTGCTGTTTTTTTGAAAAAAATCATGGAAAGTCATGGATTTTGGTATTCCAGTGTTGCAAGTACTGCGCCAATTGTGAAAACCTGGGCCTATATGCTCCAAATTGAAGTAGTAGGCTTAAATTGCCCCGATCTGAGCCAAAAGGGATATTTTCCCCTGGGTATCGCCAAGTCACAATTTTGCGGCAACCAAGCTACTGCTATGTGATGGGTTGCTCTGGATTCAGTGGGAAGGATTCTTGCACTCTCATGTACAACTCTGCTTCATTTTACAAGATATTCTCAATTTCAGGTTTCATTTTCCACTCTCTGAAATGGAACCGAAACTTCCCAGGAATTTTCGGGGACCGACTAAACATTGCCAAAGTTTAATAGCAAACGAAAATTTTATTTCTCTTGTTTAATTTTATTGTTATTGAAGTGCCATCGTCTTCGTCAATGGCAAGCTTATGGCCTTCTTGCTCTATTCTATTTATAGAATAGTACTCATGATCTTGGAATTAACTTGGGGACCATTCACTAAGTACATATTTTCATGTTGATCCTCAGAGCAGTCAAGAATCAAAAAGCTTCATAACCTCAAAATTTCCATCTCCCTTTTATTCATTTAATTTAATAAAGATAAAAATTGAGTTTCTTAAGTGTAAATTTTTTCTGAGGGACCATCCACTTATTGCATATTGTTTTTAAACATTTATTACTTTTTTTTACTAATATTTTTTTTATACTTATTGCATTTTATTATAGCTTCAATACTCATTGAATTTGCATTTAAAAATTATTTTCTTTAATCATTTCATTAATGAAATACTGTACTGGGTAACCAATTTTAATTTTAAAAAAATTAGGGGTCATTCACTAATTTACATTTGTAATATAAATTTATTAAAGTTTGCTTAATTCTTTACATATTTTTATAAATTCCGTATGATCAATATTAATCTTGTTAATGTTTTATTGAATATACTATTATAAATAACATTTTTTTAAATTTTAAGAAAAATATACTCAATAACGTTAAATAATAGTTAAATTAATTAGAGTTTTAAATTACCTTTTACAGAATTAAATAAAGTAATTATTAATTTAAAAAATAGTATGAGCCACTTAATATTGAATTTATTTAAATTGCTTTTGCCAAAAACTCCTTTTTAAGTAATATTTCACCTATATTAAATAAATGTTTATGTTTTTTCCAAACTGAGACACCATTGATTCACTTGCTGTATTATAAAATGGTGTCTCTAGTTTAAGCATTGTTAGGGCGTTTTTTAAAAGAGTTCTGCTTTTCTTAGTTTGACAGGAAAGGACTTAAAATCTTTGGATGTAGAAAACGCAGAAATTTGGCAATATTCAAATTTAATAGATGTTGGACTAGATACCACAAATACGATGACATCATTATCTTCTTCAGTAAGAAATTCTATGTATTTAGGTGCCAGGTCTATGGCACATGCAAAAAAGTTATTAAAAGCATTGCCTCTTGAAAATAGGTTACTATACATCTTAAATTGTTGCATCCTGTGATGAGAATGGAATTCTATTAAGGTAATAAGATATCTGGCAACAGTAACCCCATTCATTATAAAACCTGAAGAGGCATGTTTGTTACTGTTACGTGTAGAACCAGAAGGTTATTCTTGTGACTCAAATGAATATGCACCAATTGATGAGTTTTGGAAAAACTATTTTGTGAAGAAATATAATTTGGGAAATATCAAATATTCTCTTATAACAAAGCTTTTTAAAGCTCTTTTGTGCATACCACATGGGAATGCCGATGTTGAAAGAGGTTTTAGTACTAGAGAGGTTTTAGGTTTGTTCATATGTGTGAATAAAAAGCTACTTGACAATAGGGCAAGTTTAAATTTGCATAGTGTTAATGATTTGAGACAAGTTGTGTCACTGGGGATTTAAATAACTTTAAAGTTGACAAAGATGTGATTAAAGGAACTCGTGCAGCATTTAAAAATTATTCTGCTTGATTAGAGGTTGTGAAAAAAGAATGTGAAAACACTGAAACTGGGGAAAGCAGATTGAAAGTTGCTGAAATTGATTTGCTAAAAAAATTGAAGGCTTCTCAAGATCTCTTAGCCACAGCTGAAAAAAAATATTAAAGATGGGTTAAATAATAAAGACATGTCGATTATAGAAAGTGGACAGATCCTCTTATCTGAGGCTAAGTCGAGGATAGCAGAATATTTAACAGCATTGGAAGATACCGAAAAGAAACTTAATTTGTTTATGCAGGGACCTTTAAAAAGTGAAAAAAATAAGATATGCCATTAATGAACAAAGTTGAAAACTCTTGTTTTAATTCTTTTTATTAAATATGCTCCAAATCTTTGTTTCGCTGCTCCAAAATTGCTTTTGTGTTGCTCGAAAGATGCTCCAAAACCATGTTTTGCCACTTGCACCACTTGTCTCCGAAAAATCTAATTTTTAAAATGGAATCCCCCCCCCCAATTTCATCCTGTTCCAAACATCTGAATTCCTAACAAAATCATCACTCAGGCATATTTTATTAGAATATAAAATGATTTTATCATGTTCTTTAAAAATTATGGTGTTCTTTCAAAAAATGAAAGAAAAAACATAATTTCTAGATCGAATTATCTTTTAAACTCTTCTGTCATTTAAAAATTCTTATTATTTATTTTATTTAATTTTATCAATTTAAAATTCTAGTTGAGGCAAACCAGTCATTGCAAATTTTTTTTAATTCCTAAATGAGAACAGAAAAATTAGGAGTATTTCTTTCCTTTCAGATGAACAAGAAAAGTATCTTTAGAATATAATTCTACAGAAAAAAAATTATTTGCTTTTGCATTTTTTTCTAGCTATTTTATTGTTTCAATTCTTTCTTTACTCTGTTTTTTAAATTTAAAATCTATAAATATGAAGATGCAGAGTATAGTTTTGGTTATGCCTTTTATTATGTTATTATAATGCTTTTTTAAATGCATTGTTGCGTTTTTGTCGGAGAAAATAGTAACTTCATTAAGTCATGAAAAATTCTTGGAATTAGTCATGGAAAATCATGAAAAGTCATGAATTTGAAAATCTAAAATGTAGCAGATACCCTGTATTTTATCATGATAATGGAAAGTTTTTGAATTTCATTTATATAAATTAAGAACTTTAAAACAATAGAAGAAATACATTTGCGCAGATCCTATTTATGATTTTTTTTGTTTTGTTTGGAAAGTGATAAAAAATATTTTTTGAGAACTTTGGTTTGGAAAAAGTGCATTATTTTCTATCTTTTAAAAAAAAAATTTTTTTTTTTTTGCCATGTTGATTGTCGTTCTAAATTACAAAAAAATGCATGATTTTCACAATTTTCTCTGCATTCATATTTAAGATTATGCTATTTTATCATGATAATGGGAAGTTTTTGAATTTCATTTATGTAAATTAAGAACTTTAAAACAATAGAAAAAATATATTTGCTTAGATCCTAATTATGATTTTTTTTGTTTTGTTTGGAAAGTGATTAAAAATATTTTTTGTGAACTTAAAAGGTGCTTATTTTTTGTTGAAAAAGCTGTCTACGCACCCTGTTTTTAGAGTTGATAGTATTAGAAGGAAAAGAAATAAGAAAGCACTTGCGTTGTCCACGGTTAAATGTTTAATTGAGCGTTATCGTTAGACGAAACAATGGATCGTGGTGCGTAGCGTTTTTAAAAAGTACTTATATTCGATTTTCATTATTTAAAAGTGCCTTTTTCATTGAGTGTTTTTTTTAAAAAGTGCTCAATTTTTTCTCTTCGAAAATGAAATTTGCGTGCAAAAGCGTGGTTTTCCCATTGCTCTATTAAACGTTTTCACAATCCATTTCGGAGTACCGTCGGTTCATAGCTTATGAAAGCGCCAGTCATTTTACATGTTTGATGAAATACTTGCGAATCAGTATCTGTGTCTACTGAGCTGGGTTCTGTGCAACTCTGCTGCATTTTGCACGATATTTTCCATTTCGGACTTCATTCCACCCTCTGATATCGAACCGAAAAATCTCATGATCATTTTATAATGGCCTATACAATCAAATTTTTTTTTGTCAGAAACAAGTTATTTTATCATGATCGTGTAAAGTCTTTGAAAATTATTTTGCATTTTGTTAATGTATATAATGCTTAAAAATATTTTTTGAGTGCTTGAAAAGTACTTTAAAGGTGCTTATTTTTTGTTGAAAGATTTGGCTACGCACCCTGTGCATACATTCAATATTGCGACACTTTTCCTCTCGTTATTCACTGTTGTAGAAATATCTGTTTGAGTGATTTTCTATGAATTTAAAAAAAAAAAAAAAAAACTAATGGTAAGCAAAAACAATGACAAACATCCCCCTACTTCCATTTCCACTGAAATCCACTCCCCACTATGGATTGGTGCACTAATTACCAGTTCCAATTTTTTGCCCCAATCGCTAGTCCATTATTTATCTAGTGATTGGCACTAAAAGATCTAATTTTGCTTAAATTGATGATTCACTCATGGGTGCCACTCTTCAGTCCTAGAAACTGAAATCATTCTTTAGAAAAATCATTGGACTAAATTTTATTAATCTCTTTTTTTTCTTTTGTTTATTAAATTAAAATATCCCTTTTTTCCCCTTAAAAAAATATTAGTTTTATACAAATATTACATTTTAAAGAAAACATTATTTTTCATAATGATTGCAAAGTGATCTAGTATTGTTTCTAAATTTTTTTTTTTTTAGTTTCCATTTTTCTCTTAACGTTTTGAAATTCTGAACAAAGTTAAGATTATTAAAAAAATATATAGAGAGAGATAGGACAAGAAATAAATGATGTTGAAGCCAAAAATAATTAAATAAATAGCTTCACAAAAAATTTGTGGTTTATTATCTAATGATTGGTGCAAAAAGATCTACAAGATTAACTATTATTTTTATCTTGTTTGCTGCGAAAAAAATAAATCATTGATTTAATATGTGTGCCGTTATTATGAAAAGAAAAAATTTTGGAGTCAGTGAGCTGTAAATTTCTGAAAATTCTGGTAAACAACACTAGATCGTATTTTGGTCAAAAAATTAACTTTTCTTGAAATTTTTTTAGAGGGCCACCCATGGATCCACTAGACGCTTTTGCATTGCGTTCAGTTTTCGCGAACCTTTTCAATGATTTTATTACTTGAAAAGGTATTAGTAGACTTTTTAATCCTTGTCCCAAAGATAAAATTACCTCCCCCCCCCTACAGGTCATTAAATTCACAGAACAGAGTAAAAGAGATAAGGATATAGAGGTGGAAGAAGCGCCTGGTACAATAACACATAGTTCGGATTTTTTTTTTCTTCCTTTAGTTTACTCTCTTCTTTTAATTCCTTGTGATGGTCATTCTTTTCCAAGGGAGAACTGAAAATTGATATGGAGGACCCTTGAACTAGATGAAGGGGTCAAACAAAACGTGAAAGGAAAGGTCTCTATATTTTATAATTCATGCTTATTTCTCTCAGGAAAGGAACTATGGGGCTATGTTCACAGTGTTAATGGGGCATGCATAATATATGCATTGAATTTTAAAGAGATGTCAAATAAAAAGTGAAAGAGCTTTTCATTTTGAGGAATAGGCTAAAAGGCTATTTGTGTTAGGTAAGCAAAAAATGTGTCAACCTTTATTTGTATTGTCTATAATTTTTTTTATTTAAATTTTAATTTTCTGAAAATTATGTTGGTATTCTTGTTTTACAAAATTCGCAAATTATTTTTTGTGGCAATTTAATGTTAAACAAAAATGCGTACTATAATAGCCTTAATAATCAGCAACCTTTTTAGAATCATGTCTAAGTATTTATTTTTTCACCATAATTTTGAGTAGCTCAGTATGGCCCCCCCTTTTTTTTAAAGTTTTCATTGACTGATCAGAATTTTTTTTTTTCAATTAAAGTGCTTATTTTCCTTTTTTTAAAAGTCCTTAAAAGTGCTTTTTTACTATACGTGTTTTTAAAACGTCCTTAATATTTTCTGAAGTTTTCCACGAAAGCTAGTCTGATCCAGAAGCTTTCTTGTGTTGGGCTCAAAATGATTAGGCTACAGAGTTACAGTTTATAGTAGTCAAAAACTACTACCTATTTTTTAAAACCTATTTTACAGCAAAGAATAACATTGAAAAAATAAAATGAACCTAGAATACATTAGGTGTTGCTCAGGAGCTAATTTTGTCAGAAAACGGTGGGGTTTCTGACAGTACAGTTTGTCTATGTAAGAATTCCCCTATCCATTCGTCTGGAGTAATGGCGGTGTTTAACTATTATTACGAAGTTTAACTATTTCAAGCAGAGGTGTCGTGTCATAATTGAAGACAAGTTTTTTCTTCGGTCGGAGAGAGAAGGAATCAGGGGAGAAAGAAGTTCCCTTCTTTGAAATGCGCTAATTCCTGTTTCCATAGCAACAGACGGCTTCAGACTTTGTGACGGAGGAGTTCTTTCCATTGACCAACTATATATAAATTATTGTTACCCTTTTTTTATCGTAAACAACTGATTTTCCTTTTTATACAGCCTCCCACCTCTTAAGAATATTAAAATTACCATCCGAATCAAATGATTCAGATCCCTGATTCGAATCAGGTGATTTGTACTGATTCGCATGAAGTGATTCAGATCACTATTCAAATCAAGTGATTCAGATCAGTGATTCGAATTAAGCAATTTGGATCATTGTTTCTCATGATGGGATTTGAATCGTGAGATTTGGAGCACTGTATCAAATCATGCGATTCGCATCAATGAATGGAATCAAGCAATTCAGATCACTGATTTGAATCAATTAATTCAAATCAATTTAATTTGAATCAATTAACTCAAATCCCTAATTCAAATCATTTGTTTCGGATTATAGATTCGAATTATGTGTTCAGATATCATTTTTAATATAACAATTTGGATCACTGATTCGAATAACATGACTTAACGACTTAATTGCCAATCACGTGATTCGAATAATATACTTCAAAAAAAAAAAAAAAATCGAAATTGCAAAAAATTAGAAAAAGTTTAGCGATTTATCACTATTTTTCTTTTAACTAATGTCGGTAGAAAAAAATTTATTATTCTTTATCATCAATGAATTATTTCAAGTAAATAAATATACTTATTATATCTTTTGTATAATTATATTGTAAACGTTGATGAGTGCTATAAATATTTTTAACTAGGGTAAATTTTATGAAACTATAAAATAAATATTTTACTTTTTTATTTATTTAACTGACTTTATCGGATTCTTTATTTGGAAAATCTTAAATCCTTCCTTAGTAATGAATGCGTAAGAATCTCTTAAGTTTTACAAGAAATTTTTAACTGTATATGACGTAGCATCACTGTGGAACAAACTAACTGAAATTTAAGAAACAATTATTCATTATAATTTAAATCTATTTCGATAAAATCCTGATTCGAATCGAAATCGATTCGAATAATTGATTTGGATCACTGATTCAAATCAACTGCTTCGGATCAGATGCAAGTTGGTGATTCGAATAATCGAATCAGTACCTTCTCTACTGACCACTGCAGTGTCCGGTCGGACCATTTTATTTTATTTATCAGGCTATTTTTAACATCAAATAATTTACAGACATTCTCCTCTTAATTATTTTTTTGCCGGATAAAACTTCAACATCATTGTATTTAGGCTTTATAAAATCACATTATATCTATAAATTATTTTGCATAAAAAATATTTTTGACCTAAATCAATAAGAAAAAAAAAAATCTGTGAATGAAACTAAGGTTGCTACGCTACCTGGAATAGTTAAGGGATTTGGAAATAGTTCGAAAAATCAGAGAAAGTCGGCACATTTAACAGTTTTCAGCAAAAGACTTCGGATTACAGCAGATCAACTCTTTTCTCAGCTGTTTACCTTCGGGTACAGAGAATTTTATATCTTTAGTTTATCTACAACATCTGGTGCATCTAGCATCATCAACTATTCATGACTGAGGTGGCCTCATTGGCCGATGGCCGGGTACTCATACTCACTACTTTCTGCAGAACTTAACAATTTTGTGTTAAAAACTGATAAAAGGTCAGGGAGTTTGATTCGGCGAGTGCCAAGCATGCGATCTTCGCGGCAACATTCTCCATGGAACACTTTTCCCATGGAACGTTTTCACCCATTTGGCAGGTAACCAATTTTCACGTAGCTGTAGAATGACATGGATATTACGACTTAGAAAACTTTCAACAAGAAGAAATAGAAGGATAGATAGATGGACTTCGTATTGTTTATTCTTATTATTGATTAAGAAATTTGGAGAGGATGCCGATTTTATAATCTCTTATAAATAAATATTTTTTTTTGTTCTATCACTTAGGCTTGATAAATGAATTTAATTGAACTTGTCTCGAATTTACTGTTTAATTACATTTCGTTAAACTTCGCCAGTTGTTATGAATTCGCGAGAAGCATTGGTATTGTTGTTCTGCATGTAAATTGTAAAGCGATACTATAATATATTGAGGTCAATCCAAGTTTTATTTTTTAGGGCCCATTTCTTGGAATGTGGAAATTATTATTCTGAAAATTTCTTCATTGATGAAGAACATTCAGCTTTAACATTCTCTATTTTTCTATTCAATTCTTTTCTTTTTTTAAAAAAAATAAATTGTAAATTCCCTTGTTTTTCCGATCGTTTTTCGAACTTCCTTTATTGTATTTCCAATTAATTCCTATACATTTAATAAGTAGTTACGATATGCGAATTTCGTATTTGAGCCATCAATATTTACGAAATGTTCGATCCATGACTATTCTATCATAATTTTACGTCGCTTGATGAGATTTCATCCGCAGTTATTTATCATTCCGTCAATTTCGTATTTGAGCCATCAATTTTTACGAAATGTTCGATCCATGGCGATTCTATTATTAATTCACGTCGCTTGATGAGATTTTATCCGCAGTTATTTATCATTCCGTCAATCTCGTATTTGAGCCATCAATATTTACGAAATGTTCGATCCATGACTATTCTATCATAATTTTACGTCGCTTGATGAGATTTCATCCGCAGTTATTTATCATTCCGTCAATTTCGTATTTGAGCCATCAATTTTTACGAAATGTTCGATCCATGGCGATTCTATTATTAATTCACGTCGCTTGATGAGATTTTATCCGCAGTTATTTATCATTCCGTCAATCTCGTATTTGAGCCATCAATTTTTACGAAATGTTCGATCCATGGCGATTCTATTATTAATTCACGTCGCTTGATGAGATTTTATCCGCAGTTATTTATCATTCCGTCAATCTCGTATTTGAGCCATCAATATTTACGAAATGTTCGATCCATGACTATTCTATCATAATTTTACGTCGCTTGATGAGATTTCATCCGCAGTTATTTATCATTCCGTCAATTTCGTATTTGAGCCATCAATTTTTACGAAATGTTCGATCCATGGCGATTCTATTATTAATTCACGTCGCTTGATGAGATTTTATCCGCAGTTATTTATCATTCCGTCAATCTCGTATTTGAGCCATCAATATTTACGAAATGTTCGATCCATGACTATTCTATCATAATTTTACGTCGCTTGATGAGATTTCATCCGCAGTTATTTATCATTCCGTCAATTTCGTATTTGAGCCATCAATTTTTACGAAATGTTCGATCCATGGCGATTCTATTATTAATTCACGTCGCTTGATGAGATTTTATCCGCAGTTATTTATCATTCCGTCAATCTCGTATTTGAGCCATCAATTTTTACGAAATGTTCGATCCATGGCGATTCTATTATTAATTCACGTCGCTTGATGAGATTTTATCCGCAGTTATTTATCATTCCGTCAATCTCGTATTTGAGCCATCAATTTTTACGAAATGTTCGATCCATGGCGATTATATCATAAATTCACGTCGCTTGGTGAGATTTTATTCGCAGTTATTTATCATTCCGTCAATTTCGTATTAGAGCCATCAATTTTTACGAAATGTTCGATCCATGGCGATTCTATCATAAATTCACGTCGCTTGGTGAGATTTTATCCGCAGTTATTTATCATTCCGTCAATCTCGTATTTGAGCCATCAATTTTTACGAAATGTTCGATCTATGGCGATTCTATCATAATTTTACGTCGCTTGGTAAGATTTCAAACGCAGTTATTTATCATTCCGTCAATTTCGTATTAGAGCCATCAATTTTTACGAAATGTTCGATCCATGGCGATTCTATCATAAATTCACGTCGCTTGGTGAGATTTTATCCGCAGTTATTTATCATTCCGTCAATCTCGTATTTGAGCCATCAATTTTTACGAAATGTTCGATCCATGGCGATTATATCATAAATTCACGTCGCTTGGTGAGATTTTATCCGCAGTTATTTATCATTCCGTCAATTTCGTATTAGAGCCATCAATTTTTACGAAATGTTCGATCCATGGCGATTCTATCATAAATTCACGTCGCTTGGTGAGATTTTATCCGCAGTTATTTATCATTCCGTCAATTTCGTATTTGAGCCATCAATTTTTACGAAATGTTCGATCCATGGCGATTCTATTATTAATTCACGTCGCTTGATGAGATTTTATCCGCAGTTATTTATCATTCCGTCAATCTCGTATTTGAGCCATCAATTTTTACGAAATGTTCGATCCATGGCGATTCTATTATTAATTCACGTCGCTTGATGAGATTTTATCCGCAGTTATTTATCATTCCGTCAATCTCGTATTTGAGCCATCAATTTTTACGAAATGTTCGATCCATGGCGATTATATCATAAATTCACGTCGCTTGGTGAGATTTTATCCGCAGTTATTTATCATTCCGTCAATTTCGTATTAGAGCCATCAATTTTTACGAAATGTTCGATCCATGGCGATTCTATCATAAATTCACGTCGCTTGATGAGATTTTATCCGCAGTTATTTATCATTCCGTCAATCTCGTATTTGAGCCATCAATTTTTACGAAATGTTCAATCTATGGCGATTCTATCATAATTTTACGTCGCTTGGTGAGATTTTATCCGCAGTTATTTATCATTCCGTCAATTTCGTATTTGAGCCATCAATATTTACGAAATGTTCGACCCATGACTATTCTATCATAATTTTACGTCGCTTGGTGAGATTTTATCCGCAGTTATTTATCATTCCGTCAATTTCGTATTTGAGCCATCAATTTTTACGAAATGTTCGATCTATGGCGATTCTATCATAATTTTACGTCGCTTGGTGAGATTTCATCAGCAGTTATTTATAATTTTTTCGGCTCCTTTCACATGGTTTTTGAAATCCATGTTATTTTTCTAATAGCCTTTTTTTCGCCTCTTCTGCGTAAATTTTTTTTAATAATATTACCATCAATTTTTGGCCCTTCTGATTCGCGACGATTCCATCGTAAATGTCGAATCATTTTTCGGCAGATCGCCACTGATTCTTCAAATTCTAATGTTTTAAACACGATGTTATTACGACTTTCGAGTTCGATCACTTTCTGACGTTTCGATTTGAAATGATTGAATCGCTATTTCATTTTCCGAACAACCCACTAATGTGATTAAATAATGTGTCTTATTAAGTAACAGGCAATGATAGGAAGAAAAAGCAATTTATTATTCAGTTAAATTTGAATTCCCGTTGTCTTCATTCGAGACAGACCTTTCCTTTGGCATTACTCATGATGAAATCTATGTAATGAGAAACTCTTGAGAAACCTGCAGGACCCAGAAGACGAGCACAGCCGAATATCTGATTGACAAATGACGCTACACCCACCTGCACATAATCATTTCTGCCCTTTTTCATCACCAGGGGTCCTCCGGAATCACCCTGTAATGTATCAGAGAGGTAATCATTCATAGGTGATCAGCACTGGAGTTGCTGATTCAAACCTTTGTGAGCAGGGTTGAGAGCAGTGGTCGGATTGAGCGTGCTACAAGTAGCGAAACTACACTCTGAAAACTTTTTAAGATCTACCATAAAGCTACAATCTTAAAGATTCCTGAATATCACCAGTGTCAAATTCAATAACAATATTATCATGCAGATCTGCAATGAATTCTATAGTTTGTCTACGGAAAGAACTCACCCCCCGCCACAAAGTCTGAGACCGTCTGTTTCTATGGAAACAGGAACAGAGCATTTCAGGGAGGGTAGCTTCTCTTCACTCTAGGGCTAACACAGTAGAGAGAAGAAAAAGTTTCCCTCGCCGATTCAAGCCAAAACCTGTACTGAACAATGACCCCGCACCCCTACTTGAAATAATTATACCTCGTTACCATAGTCACCTCCACGGGTCCAGTCGAACGGCTAAGGGAGTTCTTACTTTAGACAAACTATACTTCATCTGCTGAGTCCCACAAGAAAACCTTTTTCACTCCCATACAAAGAATGTGAAATTCCACACATTTAAAAAGATTTTAGAATAATATTTGAAACTACATTTATGAGAGGGTGCCTCATAGCACCTTTATTTAAGGGAAGTGAGACAGATAGAACAATGTGAAATATTTTCAACTTGAGAAAATTTTGGTAAACCTCATAATTTTTTTTTTTAATGTTTCTTTAATTTTGGAAATTTTCATATTCGGTTTCTTTTCAGCAGTCGACATTTGCCATCTTGTGATCAGAAATAGGGAGTCGACTAATACGACAGGTCGACTTATACATCAGAATTATACGGTATTAATGTCAGTTAGAAGTTTAGTTCATCTCTAGCCAAAATCTCTAGTCAATAATACTCTAATCAATTTACGGAAATGGCGTAAGATGACATTATAAAGAAAAATAGCTTCATGAAAATGAAAAATGTTTGCGATTTACTCTGCATTATTTCGTGAAAATTTGCAAAAACTTGAGAATTCATTGATTTTAATAATATCATTCAAACTATTTTAATAACCGTCTGTAATATAGTTAAAATTGATCAAATTAGATTTATTGTGTAATTAATCTTTAAATCTCTACCACGAATACTAGTACAAAATATTTTTTAACTCTGAAACTTTTTCTATGATATTTGGAGGGAGATAATCAACCTGAAGGTTTTAAATGCAGTGTTTTGTAAAAACTGAAGGATTAGATGAGCATGAGATAAATTTTATAAAAATAAGTTCGCGCACACTGAATAAATATCTTAAATAAACAAAACTATTTACTGCTGAAAATGTGTTCTCAAAGTCTTATACAGTCAAGATGTTTGAAATAAAAAATGCACATTTACTAAAAGTTGATGTTAACGACTGGAAAGAGTGGACTGTAAATGTAATAAAATATTTTATTACTGGACATTCACCATAGAATGTCCTTAATGAAGAACGATATATTTTTAATTGATATCACACTTTTATTATGAGACACTCACCATGGAGCATACCGAGAACGAGTAATTATAAAACAAAACATTAAGAAACGGTCGCCAAATTGGCGAACTATCTTTTACATGCGGCAACAACAAATTTAGTCTCGTGACATTTAACAGTTGGCTCGAAATAAAAATAATAAAAAAGTTTTTTTTTTAGAAATAGAGTAAGTTTGAAAAACAGGTAACTTTGCAGTTTTAAATTGCCTATTAAAATTACCAACAATGCAATTTCATTGCCTTACATTTAAAAGAAAAAAATCAAATAAATGTTTTAGTTAAAGATTTTAAGTTATCATTAAGTAATCTTTATTTTATTCTTTTTTTTCGTTTAAAGGTATAGCTTTTTTTAAATTTTTTATTAACTGTCGTTGAACAGCCGACCCAATTTTATGAGATTACGACTGCTAATGTTCAACTCCGTAGCCTTGTAACTTTGAACCCAATCCAGAAGACAAGGGAACTACTGGATCGAGTATTGGGAGAAATTTGCCTTCGTGGAGGACTTTTTGATGGAGCAAACACGCATTTGCGTTACACGGAGAGGAAGACCACGAGAACGTCCCACCGTTAGTCTGACCGCAAGGTGACTCTAACACATGATCCGTCTACCACTGAGGATATTTCACGTCAGCACTGTGATCGGTGCAAGCCGGATGCGGAATTCGTATCGACTGGGATTCGAACCCGGTTCGCCTCATTGGAAGACTAACTCTCTATTCCCCGTGCCATCACGACTCAAGGCATAGTTGGTTGACCATGCAAAACTAAGCGCAGATGGTGCTAGGGGTTAAAATACGTCGCAAGACTTCCGGGTTTCTACTTCCGACTGATTTTTACGCCGAAGTTTAAAAAAACGCTCCATCCAATATTATTATACTCGTAGTGTTTTCTATAAAACGCTTTCTATCAACCTAACTTTTAACGAAACAAACGACAAAAGAATTCGAAAGACTCTGCAAAGCTTGCTATGATGGCTACCAAACGGCGCTATTTTACACAAATATAGCCAAATTAGGGATAAAACATGGTCAACCTTAAATTTTTTTTTATGCTGTCATATTAATTTCGTCAAATCTGTTTTAGACTTACGACCTGTTAGAATTTATAAATTACAGAAAACTCTTATGAAAGGTAAAATTCCGCTCAAATTTAAACGCAAATCACAATAATGAAACTTCCAAGAATATTAAGCCTGTTTACACATCCCCTCGTAAGCATAACATAAGGCGGAGGGATACACGGAAGTTTTCTAAATTTCTTCCGGTTTAAAGGAATCTTGTTAGTTACGAAATCAGACAGAAAAACGTATTCTACAGACCCTGTGAAATCGAATTTTCAACAAGTCAGATATTTAAAATTCGATTTCCTAGGAACAATTCGACCAATTTCACACCGATTTTTCCAAACATCAGATGTAGGTCTTATTAACGCTCGGCCACAGAGGCATTCTCATTGCATACGTTGACGAGCCCGCGAAGGATTTGCACCAATCAGATTCGAAAAAACTTTTGCGTTTGAACTTTGTTTCTTTATTTAACTAACGTTAAAAGTAGTAGCCAGGAATCGCTACAAACTACTGCTTTTTGTAAAGTACTACTCACTATACTTCCGACTACTGGTCGTAACCTATGACTACTTTGTTCGATACAGGAGTACTTGTGTATACTTACTGAGCAAAGACCAGTATTCAGTGCTCCAGCGCACATAATGGAATCGGGCACTTTTCTTGTATTGTAGAGCTTAGCGCACTTTTTATTCGGGTAAACACGCAGATTGGTATACTGCAGGTTGTCAGGAGTAACTGTGACGTCTGTGAAAAAAAAAAATTTTTTTTTTTTCGTTTTTAATAAGTTAAGATGCATACCCAAAAGTAAGCCACAAAAACAATTCATAACTAAAATTATATATTTAAATTGGGTCCCGCAGTGGACTGATCGTTAAGACACGGTTCCCAGCAGTTCACCGAAGTCAAGCATCACTGGCTGCGGTCAGTGTGCGGGTGGGTGACCCACTTGGATCAGTCTGCGTAGGGACCGAGGGTGTGCGGTATTGGTCCTCGTTAAACTGTGCTACCGTAAAGTGCTCGACTTCGCGCGCAGGTCGTCGGGCTACCGAAGCGGGGGTGCCATCCCCTCCGCAGAGGATCAAAATTGGGATGGCATGTCTTCGGATCATCCACCGGGATGTTTCCCAGACCGTCGCCAATAGCCCATTGTGCAGCTCAAGTGCGACGTAAATTAACAAAAAAAAAAAAAAAAAAACTTACATTTTATGCAAAAAAAAAAAAAAAAAAAAAAAAAAAATCGTTCGTACCATTATTTTATACAAAACTTAGAATATCCTTTAATTTTTTTAAAACTGTGTCGAATTAAAAAAAAAAAATTATTCTCCCTTCTCTTCAAATTAAGTTTTAAATCTAAATTAGTTTTTAAGCTGTTGTTGTTGTAGTTAATTTACGTCGCACTAGAGCTGCACAATAGGCTATTGGCGACGGTCTGGGAAACGTCCCTGAGGATGATCCGAAGACAAGCCATCACAATTTTGATCCTCTGCAGAGGGAATGGCACCCCTGCTTCGGTAGCCCAATGACCAGCACGCGAAGTCGAGCACTTTACGGTAGAACAGTTTAACGAGGACCAATACCGCCCACCCTCGGTCCCTACGCAGACTGATCCAAGTCGTCACCCACCCACACACTGACCACAGCCAGTGATGCTTGACTTCGGTGATCTGCTGGGAACCGCGTCTTAACGATCAGTCCACTGCGGGACATTAGTTTTTAAGAGAAAATATCTGGTAATATTTGAACAAATATTTATTTAAATTAAATTTGGACCTGAATTTTTAAAAGCACTTTGTATATAATTTTTTTCACCGTTTTAATTTTTGTCGTATGAAAGAAAGGTTTTACAAAATATTTCTGAACGGCGGATCTAATTGAGATTTATCCGATATAGCTAAGAAATTATTGGCTGTTGTTATCAAAAAAAAAAATTTTGTAATAAATATTTCCTGTGTATGTTTGTTGTTTGCGGAAATGGGAGGGGCCCTATCATACTTGGGGGAGGGATGGAAAATCCTGAATTAACAAAAGTTACATCATGAAACCTACAATTTTTAGACATCAATATTTTGGGCATAGTTTCCAAAGGAATGGGAAGCAAGCGATAAAGCTGAGTCTTAAATGCTTGGTCCCGCAGTGGACAGATCGTAAAGACACAGTTCCCATTAGAACACCGAAGTCAAGCATCACTGGCTGCTGTCAGTAAGCGGTTGGTGACCACTTTGATCAGCCTGCATCGGGATAGAGAGTGCATGGTATCGGTCCTCGTTAAACTGTTCTACCGTAAAATGCCTGACTTCGTGAGCAGGTTATCGGGCTACCAAAGCCGGGAAGCCATTCCCTTTGTTGAGGATCAAAATTGCGATGGCTTGTCTCCTTCCTTCTCGCTCCCAAGAAAATGACGGGGTGAGGTTTCGTCCTCTATTTCTCGCTCCCGTGAAATTTCCGGGCTGGAGTGTTCAGTAGTAACGCGACAATAAGAATAAAACTAATTCATTTCTTTTGCCCGGAAAACACTTTATTTCTCATTTTACACACCAGATGGTAGTACCAGGATATTTTTAAGGTAATTGTAGATAGTTAATTTATTTTAAACTAGATGTCAGTTTATTTTATACTAGGTGTAAAAAAAATAGGCCCTTTTATGACAGTTTTCTTGAAAATTAACAGATCGTTAAGGGGTTTTAAGGATGGTTCCCAGACCGTCGCCAACAGCCCATTGTATAGCTCTTGTGTGACGTAAATATAGTTACTGCCTACCTTAAATATGTGTTACAGTTGGATTTTCAAGTTTTAATTGAAAGTGTAATTGCTGTTATGAAAGGATAATAAAATTAGCATCTTACCTGTGTCTCTTGTGGTGATTCCCCAACCGGCTGAAGTAACCGGTTTTAGGCATAAGTTCTTTTTCGTTGTTGAAAGACAGACAGCTCGCACCCCATCACTGTACCTTATGGGCTCTGCTGCGGTCAGGACAGCCACGTCATTCATGAGATTATCGTATTGAGGATGTGGCGTTACATTCGTGAACTTAATTCTCGTTCCCGATTCCTTATTCACGTTGCCAATAACACCACTGAAGTCCTCAGGATTCTGCACAATTCCGTTGCTGAAAGGAGTTTTACATTTTAAATTTCGCACCGGAGGATAGACATCATATACTATCTGTCTAACTAAAGAGCTCCCTTCTCCAATTTCATTTTATAGCCGTCGTTGAACAGTCGACCCACCTTATTGGGTTTACGACTACTAATGTTGAACTCCATCTTGTAATTTTAAAGCCAATCCAGAAGACAAGGGAACTACTGGATCAAGCATTTGGGAAAATTTGCCTTCGTGGAGGACTTTTTGATGGAACTAACCCGCATTTGGGTTAGAGGAGAGTCGGGTAGCCCCGCCCACTGTCAATTTCATATGTATAGAATATTTTTTCAAGTCAATGGGCCATCGGACATTAATTGTTAGATTAAAAAAGATTCTTTTCAAAGTTTCAAGTATTTATGCAGCTGTTAAGATGGTAAACAATAGTTTTGAAAATATGTTGAATACAGTAGTCATGAAATTAAGAGAAATTGGTTGAATGTTTCGATTAAACTTCATTTCAATATTAAAAAAATTATTTTTTCGATACAAACAGCATTAAAGTATGTAATCTTAAGTTTAATTTGCACAAAGAAAGAAGTTTATATGTGAAAAATTGTTCGAGTAATTACAAATTTACAAAAAAAATGGATTTCGGGTAGCCCCGCTCACATGAATGTTGGGTATCACCGCCCAATTTTATTTCGTCTATAAATGTACGGTTGCAAAGATTATTATTTTATTGCTTCAAATTTGAATGTTATATGCATTTTTAACAACAAATATTGTTGTTATTAAATGATTGTTATTAAATGATAGAATTCACTAAAAGTATATAAATATGTAAAAAATAAAATAATTTTGTGATAAAAATTATAAATGAGGTTTATCTATTGTCAATACATTGGTCATTTTCATTTACACCTGAAAAAACAGTCAAAAAACATAATTTTTGTAACTGGGTGGGGCTACCCGACACATTTTGAAAAGAGCTGAAAAACATGTTTTTTTAAATTTCTATTTTTGTAAGTTAAACTATTCTTTTTTTTTGTTTATTCTTTTTGCATTGTTTAATTAGATGATAAAACAATAGAAATATACAAAAATATTGATTATTACTCAATATTATACAGAAATATAAGCAATACTCCTTAAGTGGGCGGGGCTTTTTTTTTTTTTTTTTTTTCTTTTCTTCCAGACGTGGACACGTACCTAGGTTTGCAAAACCCTTAACCGTATAGTCCACGTCTGGCCACAGGTCTAGCTCACATAATACATAGGTGCATCACATTAGTTTTCTTTAAAAAAAAAAAAAAAAAAAAAAAAAAAAAAAAAAAAAAAACGAATAAAGAAAGTGTAAATGAAAAACAAAATTTTGAGGAAAGTTACAATAGATGACAGTAATTAAAAACTTAATGGATAAGTAACATTGAAAGATGAAAAGATCAGAGTTGCTACATGCATGGTATGAAGCGCTCTCTAAGAGGCTGTAAAATAGGAATTTTGAAATACTTGGATAAAAAAAGGTAATTGAATCTCGTAGAAAAAAAGAAAAGGAGTTTTTAGAGTTTCTCTTTAAGGGGATCAATTCAACTAGAGTTTGTGAATAAGAAATTTTTGAGCATTTCTCATGGAGAATTGTGAGTTCAACTGAAAGTTTGTGAATTCAAGAAGAATAAATTAAAGTTTTGAACTGACTATAAGAATGTAGGAGTCACTGAAACTGCCGGGGTGGAGGCGTAGAATTTTGAATCGATACAGATCTCTGTGCGCAAAAATCGCACAGGAGGATAAGTTAATGTGGATTAAAATTTGATCGAAGTGCGGAGAGTGCAGTCTTGTAGCTTGGGCAGTCTGCAGCATAAGCTGGGTGATGGGGATTGTGTGAAGTACCAAAGTACGTAGTAGAGTGCCAGCAGTTGATGCAGTGATGGGTGTTTGAATTGCATTCACTGGAGTGATGTTGGCTACCACAGGTGACGCATGTTGCGAATTCCTGTTGACATTGATGAGTCTGGTGGTCAAGACCTTGACACCATGAACATCTCCTGAGGATTAATCTTTTCTTAACTTCATATTCTTCATAATATTTTCTTAACTTTTATTCAGTCCTATGAAGATGAATCTAGCCGAAAGGAGATTCGTTGCGAGTCTATGGGAGACGTTGACTATGATGTGGTGTTTGTCTGTAGCTCTTTTATGAGGTATGGATTTGACGTATTTTATTACGTTATTGTTGCTGGGTGTGTCACAGTTTCTTTGGAGAATATTAGCGATGTCTGTGCCATCGAAGTGAGCTGGTGCATTAAGTATAATGAGCGGAGTAAGGCGTTGCTCTTTATCTTTGAAGTGGAGTTTGTTAGTGGGCGGGGCTACCCGACTCTCCCCTACATGGAGAAGAAAACCACGAAAAACTCTTAAGGTTAGCCTGACGGCAAGGGGACTCTAAGCCATGATCCGCCGACCACTGAGGATATTTTACGTCAGCACTGATATCTATGCAAGCTGGATGGGAAATTCGTATCGACCAGCCATCGCTGGGATTCGAACCCGGGTCACCTCATTGGAAGGCAAACGCTCTATACCCTGAGCCATCGCGGCTCTCCTTTTCCAATTGTCTGGTGCTCTGTTTGCGATTAGGTTAAACTATTTCTTGTAGGGGTAAGCAATTAAGACAGGTTTTGGTTCGGATCGCCAAGAGAAATATCAGAAATTCCCATCTTTGAAATGCTCTTTTGTGTGTTCCCGTAGCAGCTGTGATGTCTGACTAGGTAATTACTAACAAAAATTAAACTAAATAGATAATTGGAAAAAAAAATCAATGTTTCATAAGGTAGAGAATTTGAAAAATATAATGAAATAATTGGTTGGATAAGAAATACGCTTGGAATGAAAATTAAAAATTTAATTTCAAAATCAAGACAGTTATTAATCAGAAATTTGAAGAAGTTTAAAAATTTTGGCTGCGTATTCAACAACTCTATCTATTGGGCAACTCTTTGTAGTGACTTACAATATCAAAACACCATCATTTCATGTAATCTTTGTTGATGTTTTTAAGAGTTTGGATATACTTTTTACAAGACTAGTACTTTCGTTTAAGTTTTTATTGCTCAGTTATTAAAATATATTATGATAAACTGATGAATATATTATTCCAAATGAGTATATTATTCCGAATCCTCACGCACATTACCGAAATTGGATCAATTGGATTTCAAAGGTCAAAAATCTAAAGACGCAATATATATAGTTGTACATGTTTATATTCAGAGAAAGTACGTTGTTGTGTCTAATTTCGTAACTTAATTAACAGTTAGCACTAATTAATTTGCATATTTGAGGTCATCCAATGAAACCATTCAGTTCGGGAAAATCCGATCATTAGAACAAAAGTTATTCCGTGTTTGTGTTTATTGGATTTCAGAGTGTTTCTAAATTAAAATTTAATTTTGGCAAATAAAATCTAATTTTATTTTCTAAATCAGTTTTGATTAATTTTGGCAAATCAAAGTAAGGATCATTTAATTAATGAAGTTAAAGAAACATAAATGAAAAGAAACTAGACAAATCAACTTTTTCATTCTTTTCACGCGACGATTTCAATTTCGCTTTTGCTGATCTCGCTCATTTTTTATCAAATTAAAAACCCTCCATCTGCATAATTTTATTTAAATGCTGCGGGTGTGGTAATGAGAGGGATTTCAATAATAAATCACTTACAATACAACACAGTGTCCTGCTGTTAGAACATCTCTCTCTGATATAATAGATGCCGTGCACACATATCGATCACGATAGTAGAGGGCTACCTGTAAAAAAACAACATAAATGTATAATCTCCCCCACAAAAATATCTGTTTTTGTCGTTTTTTTTATGTCACTTGTGGATACTAACAAGCCTATTTTAAAGCAGAGGCTCCTTGCTTTCCTGTGGCGCTATATATATAGCCATCTGCCACACGCGTACGTCACAGCCCGTTTTACAGGAAGGACAGATTCACCGCATCCCTCCGCAGATTGTAACCTTGACCTGAACCAGAGCTCGATCAATCTCCGATTCAGCATCCCCCCCCCCCCCACGGGTATTTAATTTTTTATTTTATAACCGTTGTTGAGCAGCCGATCCCATTTTGGGTTCACGACCACTAATGTTTAACTCCGTAGCCTTGTAATTTTAAACCCAATCCAGAAGACAAGGAAACTCCTGGATCAATACCCCCAAAGATATGATTTGTTATGCGAACATGGAGGACTTTGTGACCCGACAGATTTAAATTGCATCAGTCACCATTTACTACTCGGCCTGCGGAGATCAAACCCACGACCTCTTGGACAACAGTCCACAGCCCTACCAACCAGGCTATCCCGGCTTCCCCCACGGGTATTGATTTGTTATGGAAAATTGGAGGACTCTGTGATAACTGCAGATTTAGCGTACACCAGCCACCATTTTGTAAAAGGGGAGTTTTCGGTCGGTGGGGATCGAACTCACGACCTATTGGACATGGGTCATCTGTTTCTGCTTAAAATCAATATTATCTAGTTGTTATTTTTTAAAAATAATTTACTTCTTTATAGCAAGGGAATGTTATATCTAGAATAAAAATCACTTTAAATAACTTTCGTTCCATTGATCAGATATTTACAAACTGGGGTTCACTCTTGTTAGTTCAAAAGGAAGAAACTAAAATATGTTAATTAATTAGTGTTAACTATTAATTAAATGATAGAATCAGACACGAAAACGATAACAAAACGATAACAAACGATAACAAAATAAACAAAAACTATTTAGTGGTAACTTACCGAAAAAGGAAATTCATTTTTTCCTGCTGTTCTTCCATTGACTATTCTCTCTGTTTCTTCGAAATTTTCTACTAAAAGAATTCACAGAAAATGTAACCGCTGTTCATTTTGAATTGATTATTAGAATAGTCTTAGATAAACCTTTTTATCTATGATGGAGCAAAAATTATAAATTTTACAGTTTTGAGCATAAAATGACTGTAAGATTGAAAAAGTAATTCTAAAGCTGATTCGCCTAGACTCAAAAAAATTTTGCAAAAATTTAGAATTATAGTTTTTAGTAAAATCCTGCCAATTTGACGATTTTTAAAAATGTTTAATATTTTTTTAAATATCTAAGTTACTTATTCGTTCTAAAGCCTAGTTTATTCTTTATTGTAAAATTGTATGTATATTTTAAAATTCTAACTTTGCTTCAAGTTTAAGGCACTTAAATTGCGACCTTTTTTTTTTCATTTTTCTTGGCAAAAAAGTTCTAAAATATCGCTTTTAAACCAACAGCTAAGTCAGTCTTAGTAGGACTTCTTCAGAAAAAAAAATCTTGTGCCGATGGATAATGTTTTGTAATGTTTCAGTCATTTTGCCAGCGAGAGAAATATGCTAATTTAGCAAACAAGTGGAGAAGAGGATTTAAAATTATGCTTTCGTATTATTAGAATTATTAGAACCAAAAATTACTGGAGCGCTTACCATCATTCTCCTCTTCCAATTGATTCACTTGAAACTGAAAATAAAAACTAGATTATTTTTGCAATAAATGCATTTAACAAGCAAACATCATAAGAAATGAAACTAACAAATAATGCTGGTACATTTAAATAATGATGTACATTTAAATAATTCGTCTTTTGAAGAATTTCTCCCCCTAAATCATAGATTGAAACAAGCAATATGTCTTATATTTTTCAGACACAAGTGAGGAAAAACATTTTTGAAATCTAACGTATCACTAGTTTGTGTTTATCTAAATAAATTTGACGTTTGGAGGTGTTTGTCTTTCACTTCCCCTAGGCAACCAAGCAAGTTTTGGTGAATTTTTTTTAATCCCACCTTCTATAATAGTGTTTCCTCATATTTCGATAACCTATTATTTCTATATACGCTATTGTGTATGCCTTCCTCTTTGACAAAAAATATACATTAAGGGTGGAAATTACAGAACACTTTAGATAGGATAACAGTTTAATGACACAAATCAAATGAACTAAATCTATGAATATGAAGTAAACATTCAGAACGGAATCCACATTTCCCTGCTACGAAAAAGCATTATGCCAATTAGAAAGCGATTTAGTACAAATTACTGTGATAAACATATTTTTAAGAGTACAGCCAGAGACAGCTTTTCGTGAATAATACAGTAAAGAACGTTTAGGTAAACCTGGAGTCAATCAAATGCTGAAAGATGTTTTCAAAATATCAGACAAACTGTGGCAGGATGACTTCAATGCGTAATCCAGGGATGGCGAACCAATGGCACGCGTGCCATTTATGGCACGCGACACAATATTTTGGGCACTCCACCGATCACAATTGTTATTACACAAATGTTATTACGCTATGAAACAATTAAATTAAAATTCACAAAAAACAAACGAAATATTAAACAATTACTAATAAAAAAATTTAAAATTAATACTAAAAAACAATTAATAACCGTAAAAAACAAGCTAACCAGGGGTCTGTTTAGAAGAAATTTGGGTCCGTTAACGGACCCTTCACAAAATATCTTTTCATAAAAACGGACCCTTCACAAAATATTTTAACTTAAAAACGGACCCTTCACAAAATTTTTTAACTTGAAAACGGACCCTTCACAAAATAATTTATCTTTTAATCGGACCCTTCACAAATTTGTTTATCTTCATTATTGTTTTGCTAATTGAATAAACCCTTCCCAGGAAGGGGGGGGGGAGACATATGTAAACGAATTAAATTTTGTCTTCGGCAGACGCTTCTTCTTTTATTCGTCCGAAATGAATATTATGCGTTCAGCAGTATAGGCTAAATACCAAATATTTATATGTTGAATCGCTAATTTAGTAGCTGCAATTGCTGTTTATTTTTTAAAATTTAATTTCTTTAACTATAATTTTACAGTGTTGAGCATAATCTTGTATGTCTTTACAATTTAAAAACTCCTTGAAAAAGTTTTTTTTGCAATAGTGGACCCTATTTGCCCAAATTGGTCGCTTAGTTTATATTCGCAAATTACGAGCAATTTTTTCACAATTCTTCAAAATCAGACCTTTTACAAAATGTCTGGACAGACCCCTGCTAACAATAAATAACTAGCAAAAAAAATCAACAGTCCTGCTTAAACTAACATCTTAGAACCTAATATAAGTTATTGGTCATCTAATCTGCAACAACAAAAGTCACATTGATGTTACTTTAAGTTGAATTACTTGTATAATTGAGACATTGCAAAATATATTTTTTTTCAATGTAAATAAAGAGTTTTGAGTTGATAGTTTTTAGTACTATTTTCCCAATAATCACGAAGTCAAAATTATTTGACGGTACGTCTATGACCTCATTAAGCAATTTTTTAGAGAAAATGGCACGTTGGTGTATAAAGGTTCGCCACCCCTGGTAATCCTACCATAATTTGTTTGAAAAACAGCAGTTGGAACTTCATAAACCTGAACTCAATTTTCTCGAAACTTTAAAATACCTGTTAAAAGTACTAGATTTTATTAATTTGCTATTTGAGCATATGTAAGTCGTAAGCTAGATATTAATTTATTTGTTATTTGAGTATGTGTAATTCTCAATTCAGACATTTATCGGGGTTGGCGAGGATCGGCGAACATCCTCTTAGCTCCCTAGACAATTAGCTAGAGACTTAGCTCCCTAGTACAATATAAACCAGAGAGTTGATAATTTTTTTTTTTTGATTAACGAAAATATTTGCCAACATGAAAGTAAACTAAATCAGTGAAATTTTATAATATTGCTTTACATTGCTAAAAATCGATATTATTGAATCTGCATCGTGATATTAAAATTTGTACTCGTGTACCAGTACCAGTTTAGGAGTCAGAAAATTAATTTGTCTCCATTTTACATACGTGAATAAAGAACTTACCCGGGCATTTTGAACTTTGGAGAGCAAAATCAAAACTAATATCTGTACAATGTAGTACATCATGGAAAGTAATGCAATAGGAAAAAAAAAGAAGCCTATTTATATAAAAATCACGTGGAAGAAGTACTTCCTTCTACTATTCAATACTCTTTTAATGAATACGACAGAAGGCGGCATTGTTTCTTTTCCATATTAAATTAGAATTTAAATTTGTTTTTGCAACATATTGGATGTTCTTAGCGTAGACGTAATCTACTCGTACTTTTACGACAATCGTTTGGAATTCAAGAAATATTTGTTCAGAAGCAATTTTTTTCAAAACATTTTTTTTTTAAAACTTTTCCATCGATATCTGCATACTCGTTATTTAAAGTGTACAAAAAATAAAGTAAACACTCATGTTAAAGGTAAAATATAGTTTGGAAAGCAATATTTTTCAAGCGTTCTAAAAAGAAAAGAATAATTATACTTTTGATAAATCGAAAACTAAAAATTCAGAGCACAACTCTTTCAGTACCGGGAGAAAGGGGAGAAATTTTCAGTGATGATAGAAGTTTTTCAGTTTTTTATTTATCTTTTTTAATTTAAAATGTGACTAAAACAGAATTATTTTTTGTTTTTTAGTCCCTTAAAAAATATCGTGTTTAATATGTTAACTTAATCATTTGAAATTTTGAGTTATTGTGAATAAAATAGAAATAAAGATAGACAGCAATTCCTAGGAACCAAATTCTACCCTGAATTATTATCAAACACGTATAACTCCTGTTGACATTTAAGCAATCTAGCTTGTCGAAAAGTGGTCGAAATTTCTATGACGACAGATTCTATTAAGAACATAATTCTGTTAGTAACGATCAGAGAGCGGTTGAAACTTACATGTACATCAGACACATAGTTCCAGTAAAGATTTGAGTATAGTTTTTTTAAAGTAAGAACACCCCTAGCCATTCGAATGAACCCGTGGCGGTGACTTTGGTAACGAGGTATAACTATTTCAAGTAGGGGTGTGGGGTCATTGCTTAGGACAGGTCTTGGCTCTGGTCGGCGAGAAAAAGGGAATCTTTTTCTTCGGTCTACTCTACTGTGTTAGCCCTAGAGGGAAAAGAAGCTACCCTCCCTGAAATGCGCTATTCTTGTTTCTATAGCAGCAGACGACCTCAGACTTCATGGGGGAGTTCTTACCATAGACAAATACTCGAACTGTTAAGAAAAAGAAGGCAAGATTCTATCCTCTCATATTCAAGAGGGTGTGTTTGCGGGTGTGTGAGAGAGAAAGAGAGTCAGAAAAATACTAATTTCATTTTCAATGTGATTGTTTCCCGCTTTAATTATTTATGTGAGTCTTAGTTACATAGAGTCAGCAGAAGGAGCCGGGATAGCCCGGTTGGTAGGGTGCTGCACTCACGTTCGTAAGAACGGGAGTTCGAATCCAGCCGGCGGAAGACGTCATGTGTAGTAAATGATGCACGTTAAATCTGTCAGGATACAAAGTCCTCCATGTTCTCATAACACATCAATATCTCTGGGGGTACTGGATTAGAGTTTGATCGTTCTTTGGTTCAGGTCAAAATTACTATCTGGGGATGAATGAATGGGTTCGCCCTATAAACGGTTGTGACGTATGGGTGTGGCAGAAGTCGAATTCTTGTCCGTAGATGACGCCAATGGAAAACAAGAACAATCACACCCCTGCCTTGTCTGACATGTTTATCGTTTAAAGCTTTAAAATTGTTTTGAAAGCATATTTGTTTGATAACGAACTAAACTAAACTAAATGAAACTAAAAAACGAAACTAAAGACAGGCGCGGATTCCTATTCAAATCCCATAATGCCTCAATGCCTTTTCTAAATTTGCACACAGAACATAGCATGTTCGAGCTAATTTTGTTTCATTTTTGTTCTACAGTACAAGAGGTATTCGAAACAAATCAGGTTTGAGTTAAATTACATCGCTTTAACCTAAACGACATCAGTGAACGTTATCATTATTGAATTTATTCCGATCAATATTCGAACATGATTTTTTACAATATAATAAACGAGAAATACTTAGGGATGCTGATATAATAATTTTCCTAGATATTGTAGTTTTTGTTGACGTATGCCTGTTTAGGCAGAGGGGGTGTGATTGTTCTTCTTTTAAAGTGGCGCCATCTTTTGCCAAGAATTAGACTTCTGCCACACCATTCGTCACACTCGTTTATAGGGCGGAACCATTCATACATCCATTCATTCATCCACAGATCATAATTTCGACCTGAATCAGAGAACGATCGATCTCCAATCCAGTACCCCCAGAGATATTGATTTGTTACGGGAACATGGAGGACGTTTGCGACTCGACAGATTTTACGTGCATCAGTCACTTTACTACACGGGGAGTCTTCGGCCAGCGGGGTTCGAACCCACGAACTCTCGGACATGGGCCCAGCGCCCTTACGACCAGGCTATCCCGGCCTTAGATATTGTTGTAAAAAAATATTAACGAGAATGAAACTTTGTTTTGAAAAGTTCCTCGAATTCCGATACAAACTGCAAGATTCACCACGATATAAAATGCCAGCCCATCTAAAATCTCTGTCTGTTACAAAATAGAAAGCGGATGTTAAACTTTTTAAGTGTTTAGTTGCGTATTAGCCCTTAAAAATACGAAGGTGTTAGATAAAAACCGTTCCCTATTTGAACTGTTATAAATCTTACCTAATATATAAAAATGTATAATAATATTACTGTTATAATATATAGATATTATTAGAACATTACTTTTATAAATCTTACTGTACTAAAAATACTTCTAATTCGTTTCTTCTTATTTCAGTCACACAATTTGTATTCCCTTGTAGAGTAAATGATTATTTTTCACATACTATCGTTCATTTCTTATGATTAGCATATTTTCAAAATGGTCTTGCATAAAATTACTATAATTTCATGTTTTATTTAAGGGAATACGTAATTTTTGTTCTTGGAGGAAATAATAATTTTTAAGAAAAAAAAAACTATAGTGAAGCAGAAGCAATTACAGAGATTGGTGAGCAGAACATATATATATATACACAAGTCGCTAAATTCCGATAATAAGTTCGTAATATGGAAAATTCGTTAAATAGAAAATCACCTTTTAAAATACTTGAACAACACAAAACAGGTTTTAAATTCATAAGCACTAAGCATAATTAAAATAGCAATTGGTGCACCTTTATCTTGTAAACTAGTTTCTACTATTTATTTTATAAATCTTAACCATAAAAGAAATTTGCATGGAAAGTTCGAATAGAACAATACATTATCCAGTGTTACACTATTTTGCTACATACATTTTCAACTAAAAAAAGCTAAATTTATGTATAAACTTATGCTGCATTTATTTCAAAATTAATTTTAAACATACACTACCACATGCTTTCTTAAGTTTAATTGCCACTGATAAAATCCAAAAATTTGGACTGAGTTTTCTGTTTGAAATGCAAACAAAAAGGGAAAGGGATTTTACTGTTTTTTTCTGAAATAACTTTTAGAGAAAGCAGTAAAACATATTGTAAAGCAGTGACTTCGAAAATTAATTCAAGGTCATTTCCCCCATAAAATGCGTTAGCAAGTTTGAAATGTTCTGAAATATTTTGGAAAACAGGGAAAGTGGATCTCAATGAAAAGTTCATTAAATAGAAAGTTCGCTATTTGGAAGTTATTTTACGAAGAAATTTTCAAAATGTTCTTGGTTCCTCGAAAATATTCGCAAAATAGAGAAATTTTAAAATGGAAGTTCGTTAAATAGAAGTTCGACTGTATATATACATACATCAATGTACATACATAAATGTACATATATACATACACATACATACATTCATATATACGCAATAAGAATTGACCCTGAAACGAAACGAACATTTAAACGAACGAAATGAATAGGAAGTATTTTTGTTTTTAAAAAAAATAAGGAGTAAAAAAAAAAAAAGAGACCGTCTCTCTCTTTCAAGAAGACGCTGTGTGTCATGTACTAAATAACCGAGAGGCGAGACAATTAGTGGTAGATTCTTCGTAGAAGAGAGGAGATTTAATTATAACTTCTACGCATAGCGAATCCTCTTTGCACTCTCTTTACTTAAAATCAAAATACACCATTTGCTTGTTAGAACTGGGCCATGAACAATGCGCAAAGTAAAAAAAACATTTTGAATAATTTTTGTTATCTGATTTTCACGGACTTAAACTCCTCGGATCACCTATCGGATTTTCATAAACTTGGTAACAAGAAGAAAAAAAATTGAACGAAATTGTTGGAACAGTTCTCGGGAAATCAAATAAATATATTACTTTAATATATTACTTTTTTAAACACCTAACCGAATACCAAGGTCATTTAACGTCGCATTTTAAATTTTATTTCAACTTGTAAAATTTACATTTTAAATTTTTTAAATGCAACTCGTCTGGGAAGTAAAGGCGGTCGGTACGCAACACCAACCACATTGCCCCCCTCATGCCGTTGGTCACAAAATTACAAAGCCTTAACTTCCCTGACCCCGTAGTCCAAATGGGCTGTTACGAGAATGTTTTTGAACTGTCAATAATTTTTTTAAAATGAGTTTTTAAATTTTCGTACTCCGGCAGATTACCAAAATGAAAATATTTTTTGCGGAAGTGAATACTTCAAAGTATGTATATGTTTCAACATTTAGCTGCTCCTTTCAAACAATAAATGCCTTTTCAAAATATATCTGAATACCGGATGAAGAGGTTTTACTATAAATAATTTATAGCTATTTAGAACTATTAGAAGAATGTTTTGTTTGGATTGTATAATTCAGACATATAGTTAGCTGTAAGAAAATCATATTTGGGTACTTGCAATTCAAGAAGAAGATCACAAATACCCACACATGTGACCAATGACGTCAGTGCCAACTGATCGTTTTATTTTATATTTTATAACCGTTGTTGAACAGCTGACCCAATTTTATGGGTTTACGACTACTAACGTTCAACTCCGTAGTCTTGTAATTTTGAACCCAATCCAGAAGACAAGGGAACTCCTGGATCAAGTATTGGGAGAAATTTGCCTTGGTGGAGGACTTTTTGATGGAGCTTATCCGCATTTGCGTTACATGGAGAGGAAGACCACGAGGACCCCCACGGTTAGCCTGACGGCAAGGGGACACTAACCCATGATCCGTCTACCACTGAGGATATTTCACGTCACCACTGTGGTCGGTGTAAGCCGGATGCGGAATTCGTATCGACTGGGATTCGAACCCGGTTCACCGCATTGGAAGGCGAACGCTCTATCCCTGAACTATCGCGGCTCCAACTGATAGTTTGTAAGGAAAATGGCATGTAAAAGTTGAGTTTAACTTCTCCAAATACGTAAAAATGTTAATTAAAGCGAAGTTAATTAAATGCAGCTCCGTATCGCAAAGATGTTGAAATATAATTCTTTCTCGTCTACATCTTTCACTGGATTAGATTTAATATTTTTTAGATATTTTATTGTAACCGTAACATATTTTTGTTTCGCGTACCTGGCAACTTCGATGCATAATTACTTGTTTATGTTCCACATGGCTTCATGCTTTTCTTTGTGTTAAGTAAGAAATATATAGTGACAGAATCTTTGTGATAGAGTATAGTATGTGTCACTTAAGAGAATTGTTACTTGACTGGGTTGGCTTCCTCGAAATAGAATGGAAGGAACAGTTACTAACGTAAACAAATGCCACGCTTCAACAACCAATCAGGATCGAGATACCCATACTACGTCACTTGCTGGCATCCTTTTGCCCGATCATGCAAGAAACTACAACAAAAACATCGTCGTTTGAAATAATTTCTTAACGAATATTTCTATTTTAGTGTAAATAATTTCTGACATATCTATATATGTAATAAAATAAAGAATTTGTGCATCTTTATACCGGAGTGCCGGTAAACCGGATAAAGATGCACAAATTCTTGTGCAGAAAGTGTGGGTAAACCGGTCGTGTATTAAAAAGTGTGGGTAAACAGGTTTGAAAAATACAAAATTTAACAAAAAGCTAAATTAGTACAATTTTAAACAAATTAGGAAGCTCAATTTTCGATTCGGCTTTTTCTAAATTTTTTTTTAAAATTCGGAAGCGTCTAAAAAATGGATTTTATCATTGGTTTAGCGAAAGTCATTGTTTTAAATCAAACTAAAAACTATTTAGTTCTGTCAAATATTTTAACGATAACATCATTGGTAGGCTTACTTTTAACAGTAAACAAAATAGGCGGAGAACAATGCTGGGTAAGAGGGCTATATTTCTCCAGTAGCCTGTTTTTGGAGAAAGTCACATGACAAAATGCCCTTGTAGACGAGTGGTTTATGTTTTTAAGTGCAACGGTGCATTTTCAATTGATTTTTTGCTTTTTTAACCGTCGTTGAACAGCTGACCCAATTTTGGGTTTACGACTACTGTTGGGAATACTAACATGAATTAAACTAACATGAACCATCGAATAATGAAATAAAACTAAATTACCAAAATAAACTATTTATTCGAAACTTTAAAATAAAAACTGAATTAGAACATACTTCAAGTTCCAAAATAGTTGGGAAAAGAAAACTGTGCTCCCTGAAGCTCGCATAAAGCTAAAGTACTAAATATAAATAAATCCTTGAAGAATTCGGCGATTGAATTCCAAGGTAAACACGCTATACGAAATCGCTAATCCGACTGAGAAGCAGACAAAATATTCTAGTTAACAAGAGTTTCAGAGCGCATGCGTTACAAATCAACAAATAAGAAAATATTTCTTCTAACAAGTTATTGTTAGATTATATTATTCATCTACGGTTGAACATACCACCGCCCTTGAAGTAACTTAGTTCAACAATTGATTAATTTAATTATGTAATTATGCAAGATAGTGTTAACAAATTCGCAATTTTCTAGACTTGTTCGAAACATTTAAAATACTAAAAACACTTCAGAGTAGTGTTTCCAAGAAGCATTGAATTTAGCAATCTTAAGAATATCTAATAGAAAAATTAAACAAGCATAAATTTAGAATAAAAAAAATCAAATATCTTAGAGTATAAATTTTGAAAATCACAAAAACACACAAAATTCAATTCTAAATTATTCTCAATAACTTAGTTTAATTATTGACTCAAAAATTTAGCTATAATTGTGATATTTAAATTTTAGAGTTAAGAGGCAATAAATATAGCTTTACAACTGGTATTTTAATTGTACCATTAACAGTTTCGTGTTGGGCCTATGTCCGAGAGTTCGTGGGTTCGAACCCCGCCGGCCGCAGACTCCCCGTGTAGTAAAGTAACTGATGCACGTTAAATCTGTCGAGTCGCAAAAGTTCTCCATGTTCCCAAATCAATACCTCTGAGGGTACTGGATTGGAGATCGATCGTTCTCTGATTCAGGTCAAAATTATGAATGGATGAATGAATGGATGAGTGAATGGGTCAGCCCTATGAACGGGTGCGACGTATGGTGTGGCAGAAGTCGAATTCTTTTCCATAAATGGCACCACTGGAAAACAAGAACAATCGCACCCCCTCTACCTAAACAGGCATACGTTAACAGCAACATTAACAGTTTTTAAGGATACAACTCGTATCTTATCGTCACTACCTGGAAATGTCTCAATAACTCTTGATTGATTGACTTGTTCATTTACGTCGCACTAGAGTTGCACAATGGGCTATTGGCGACGGTCGGGGAAACATCCCTGAGGATGATCCGAAGACATGCCATCGCACTTTTGATCCTCCTCGGAGGGGGTGGCACTCCCGCTTCGGCAGCCCGACGACCTGCACGCGAAGTCGAGCACTTACGGTAGAACAGTTTAACGAGGACCAATACCGCACACCCTCGGTCCCTACGCAGACTGATCCAAGTGGTCACCCACCCGCACACTGACCGCAGCCAGTGGTGCTTGACTTCGGTGATCTGCTGGGAACAGTGTCTTAACGATCAGTCCACTGCGGGACCAATAACTCTTCCAAAGCTCCATCTTTGTGGTGGTGAATTGTAATTTCTTATGATCACTAAATCACCTACCTTTATGTTTTGTCGGCTAGCATACCATTTTGGACGATTTTGCAGTCGGGATAGACATTCGGATTTCCACCAATCCCAAAATGTTTGTATCAGTTTTTGCAATAAATTCCATCTAAATAGCTTGTTATCAGGAAGAAATGTATAATCCCTCTCTGGTACTGATGTTAAGGATTGTTCTGTTAGAAAATGCCCGAGAGTCAAAGGAGCTAAATCGTTGGGATCACTTGAAATCGGCGCAATGGGTCTTGAGTTCAAGCATGCTTCCATTTGCACTAGAAGCGTGTAAAACTCTTCATAAGAAAGTACAGCATGTCCGACAATGCGACGTAGATGGTATTTCACAGTTTTGACACCTGCTTCCCAGATACCACCCATGTGAGGCGCTGACGGAGTGTTGAAATGCCCACTTATGCTATTGTCGGCTAGATGATGTGATACTTTATCTGTGTGGGTTATAGACCTCTAGTTGCGATCCTCTTCCAGTATTTTGGATGCACCTACAAAATCAGTACCACAGTCACTATAGAGATCAGTACACTGCCCACGTCTACCAATGAATCTTTTTAGAGCAGCAATGTATGCCTCTGACGTCATATCACCCACTAGCTCCTGGAATATAGCTCTAGTTACTAAGCACACGAAGAGTGCGATGTACCAAAGCCTCCTAGATAAGGTGTATCCCTATCTAGGAGGCTTTGGATGTACCCTTTGTAGGTGGATCTACCTCTTCCTTTCGATGCTTTTAGTGAAAATGGACTGGCATAGTCCACACCACAATTTGGAAAGACCTTGCATGGTAAAAATCGATCTTTAGGTAGATCTCCCATAAGTTGTTCCATGGTTTGAGCTTTACGTCTCTAGCCAATATCCCTAACCAATGAGAATATTTTACGTCAGCACTGTGGTACGACCCAGGTGCGGAATCCGTATCAACTAGCCATCGCTGGGCATATAATCTTATTGGAATGTAATCGCTCTATCCCCTGAGCCACCACCACTCTCTTCGTATTCATGAGAAAAAACACCTCATTTTGTCTCTAAACACCCATGTTTTGTACTTTTCTTCTTCTGTGCCCAACTTCCATAGGAAATGTTACTATTCCACGTTCACCAGTGCGTTCCAAATATTTTAGTTTTACTCGTATCATTTACTACAATTATTATAATTTTTTAAAAGAAAAACTTGGCGTTCTCTCCTCTTACAATAGTTATTTTATTCCAAAAAAATAACGAAACAAAAATTACCCTCGATTCATTTTGCTGAGAAAGGAATGCGAAAGAGTTGAATCACCTGTAAACAAACAGACGGATGAGGGGGTGTGCGAAGGAGGGATCGCGTAGGAGTCATCGGTTGGCAAAAGATCTAAAATCCTTGAATTAGTTTTTTATACGCAAGCTTCTGAACTTGACCCGGTAATCACACCATTTCATTCTTTTTTCAAATTCTTGACTTACTCCGGAATGTTTACATTCTTATCAATATTTAACAACTCAATATCTTCTGATCTAATCATCGGATTTCCGTGTACTCACCTGTTATCTCGATGGTTCAAAGAGTAGACCTTAAACAAGCTCATAAAATTATGCAGAAAATAGTGAAAGCTACCCGATCTCTATATTAACCGCATAAAAGAGACTTTTCGAAAATTTTATTTAATTTTATATATTCTAATTTTGTTTTATTTTATAACCGTCGTTGAACAGCCGACCCAATTTTGGGTTTACGACTACTAATGTTCAACTCCGTAGTCTTGTAATTTTGAATCCAATACAGAAGACAAGGGAACACCTGGATCAAGTATTGGGAGAAATTTGCCTTCGTGGAGGACTATTTGATGGAACTAACCCGTATTTGCGATGCATGGAGAGGAAAACCACGAAAACCTTCCACAGATAGCGCGAAGACAAGGGGACTCTAGCCTATAATCCGTCTACCACTGAGGATGCTTCGCGTCACTACTGTGGTCGGTGCAAGCCGAATGCGGAATTCGTTTCGACCAGACATCGTCGGGATTCGAACCTGGTTCACCTCATTAGAAGGCGAACTCCTTTAACCATCAAGGCTCTACTTTTTTTTTGTCGGGCTCTGATTTTTGACTATCGAAATAGGGGCCGCTATCTGGTCCAAACTTAATCAAGAGAAAGTGATCGAAACTTTAAGCCCGTTATTATTAAGTTTAGCTCTTTTTTTTTTACCTAGCGTATTTTGCTTTCTATAACTTTATGGATGTTAACGTGAATTGAAAAGTTTTGGACATAATTATATATTTTTTTATTAATAAATTATGTTCATAATAATTGTAAAGAATTAATAAAATTATGTTTATAATAATTGTAAAGAATTAATAAAATTACGTTTATAATAATTGTAAAGAATTAATAAAATTATGTTTATAATAATTGTAAAGAATTAATAAAATTACGTTCATAATAATTGTAAAGAATTAATAAAATTATGTTTATAATAATTGTAAAAAATTAATAAAATTATGTTCATAATAATTGTAAAGAATTAATAAAATTATGTTTATAATAATTGTAAAGAATTAATAAAATTACGTTTATAATAATTGTAAAGAATTAATAAAATTCTGTTTAAAATAATTGTAAACATAATTTACGAATTCTTTGCAGAAAATATTTTTTTATTATTTTTAAATTTAATTATGCTCGAAATATTTTGGATTGTTTATAAGTTTACACCATTATGACTGCCTTTTTTTCAATTGAACAAATTTATTGAAGTCATTTAACTTTTAATATGGAATATTAATTTTTTTTTAAAGTTGTTATAAATTTAAAAGGTCAAAATAGATATCAGTCACTTTATTTTTAAGCTTTTTACGTCTTAAGAAATTTTTACATTTTGCACGTTTGTTTCTTGTTTAGCTTTAATAGGAATAGGACAAATTTCGATTTTTGAAGTTTATATAATTTTAATCGTGCAAAGTAGACAGCGACGATTTCTCTTTTAATTTGTCACATGTCAAAAATTTTTAATTTCTTACATGCTTGTTGGACATGTTTGTGATGTTTCAAAAAAGCTAGAGCCTATTTTAGCTTATGTTTTAAATAATTTTTGACTCTTATTTAGTTTTAATAAGATAAAGTAGATAGCTGTCATTTCCCTTTTAGCTTATTTAAAAAAATTCGATTTTAAATTTTGATTTCGATTTTAATTTCGATTTTTCGAAGTGTTTGCATGGTTTCAATCGAGTAAAGCACATATCGATCGTTTAAAATCTAACTTATGATATCTTAAGTATCAACTGCTTATTAATTGTTCTCGCTCGGAACCTATTATGCTTTAAAAATATTCCAATTTACAAGAGTATGTATAATTTCTATAGGGCAAAGAAGATAGCGATCATTTAAATTTTAACTTATCATAGCTTAAGAACTTTCATTTGGACATGATTTAAATTTTAATCTTAAACATTTTGAGATAGATAATAAAATGAAAATAAATTTATTTCTTCTAAAAAAAAAAAGAATCATTTCAAAAACCTTGTTAGTGGGTCGGCCCCAAAAACTCAAATGATAATGTCGATCCCCATTTATTTCAGTCCACAATGTGTATATAAAGGGGAAGTTGTTGTTTAGAAACTTCTTTTATGGCCATGCATCGGACAGAAATAGCAACTTGTGTGAGGACGGGAATTAAATGCGCTGAGAAGCAACTTTAATTGCCGAGGCCTATTTGACACAAGAATAGAATATCAAGAAAGAGATCCCTTTTTTGGTTCGCCCTCCCCACTAGGGCGAACAAAAGCCAAACTACAAATTGTCTGATCTTCCGCATCCTCATCCACACGGACAGCATCATCTCCATCCTATCTCTCTCTCAAAGGTGAGTCTCTCTCTCTCCCATCTCTTTGGATACTTCGGAATTTTTAATCATCTACGTCTTCGGTGCTTCAGCTCGGTGACTTTTATTCTATTATGATTACATGGAATATTAATTATTTAAATTTGATTCATGAGGCAAAATACCTCACAAACTATCTTCATTTCTTCTAATATTGTATTGATATATTTTGCTTTGGCTTTATTGATACAATATTAGACAGCGCTCCTTTTTTAGGATATAATCGTGTGAGCTGATGAAAGAACTATATCCTTTTTTTCCGGTTTTTTATTAATTTGTTAAAATTTTTTTTTTTTTGCATTTTTTAAATTTTAAATTTTTTAAATTTTTAATAATTTTTTTTTACATAATTTTTTTCTTCTCTTTTATTTATTTTTATTTTTTTATTTAAGTATTTTAATAATAGTAGCAAAACTTTTAAATAATACTCCTCAAATTCAATGTTAAATTTTCATTTAAATATTTTAAAAAGACACTATAAAGAATTATGTAAAGTTTTTTTTTTAATTAAAATTACTTGACCATACTATATTTAATGTTTCAAAAAAATGGAGAAAATATTTTAAAGAATTCTCATTTATTTTAATAACAATTTTCAATGATGTGGAACAACTCGATTATGTGTTTTTAAGGACTGAAACATATTCGAATTTATCTTTCTTCTTTTTTGAAATTTGATTACAAACCAATGATTTAAATACAGAGCCAACAACTTTTTTTTGTTGTCTTTCCTTAGAATTAATATTTTAAGTTCGACTATTTTCATTTTTAAAAAAGTATAATAATTATAAAACGAAAATCATACGACAATTCTTAATTCTAGTAAATTAATTCTTTCTTTCTTCACAACGATTTTCGCGTATTCACACGCACGCATTAAACCGCTCATGAAATTCAAGGAATTAGGTTAGATACTTAGGTTTAAATAATAATTAATTGAAATTTTGAATCGTAAAAAAATCTATTATTTGATTCTTATTCATTTTATTTTATGATTAATCATAAGAGGTTCTTTATGTCTACTATTGTTTTATTCGGAAAATTATAACGCTTAAAATTTTTAACAAATAAGTTTTATAATAACCTAATGATGTCTACTAATGTTTTATTCTGAAAATCGTAACGTTTAAAGTTATAAGCAAAACATAATTTTCAGCAACATACATAACACCAATACATATTTCGTTGCACTTTAGAGTTTTGAACAATTGCGTTATAATTTTTTAACAACTTATTGTTAAATCTTGATTTTTAGAGAAACTTTTGTTCAAAGTACTACATTTTATGAAAAACATTTTAAAAAAACTACATTCATATGATGAAAATTGAATCATGGAAATTTAACTAATAAAGATATTTTATATCTTATAGTGAATTTTATATTACGTGTAAACATAATCAATCAAAGAATGATTTATTGATAATGATTTATAAGCACAAATTTACTGTCGGAATTATTACAATCATTATGAAAAATAATAATATATTCGCACAGTTTGAAAAATGCTCAAAAATTTAGATGCCAAAAACTTAAAAAGAGTCAAATTTACAAGCATTTAAAATACTTGATTGTCTTACATAATTTTCTAAATTAATTAATAGTTGCCAATTAAGTGGGCATGTAGACATTTAGAAAATGACTTTACTTTTATTTAAAAACAAAATGTCCTTATAATACCAGTCTACTTAGATACTTAGTTTAAAAAAAACTTTCAAAATTGTCACCTCATTTCAAATATTACTAGAAATTTTTTTTTCCACTGGAAAAATCAACTTTTGACAACATTCTTATTTGCCTTTAAAAGCAGAAAAGAATGTTGCCAAAGTGTTAAATACAAATGATTTCAAATGTGGAAGTAGTGCAATTATTTTCACTACTTCCAGCAGTGTGTTAGTTGAAAAAGTTTAAAAAGTTATAACTGTAAAAAAAGTTGAAAAAGTTAAAAATAAATAATTTTGCTGTTTGTTTTGCTGCACTGCTTTTCGAAATAAGTGCATTTTAAATGGAAGAGTTGCTTAAAGAATAAACATATTTTACTTATATTTCTGGTTTGCAATCAAGAATTCTATTGACACTTTGATAAACTTTGGAATTGTAGAAAGAAATGGAATTGCAGAAATAACAAAAATAAATATAAGAGAGATGAGTAAAATGTAAGAAGTTGGTATTAAACCACGGTTAACTGAAATCATTAGGACCGGATTTCTTTCGGATAATCGATATATTCGTATAATGGAGGTTTTTTCTTCCTTTTTTTAAAAATCTCTTTTCATCAATAACATCTGACTATCGATGTTTTTTTTATAGTGATGTATAGTATTTAAATACAACTTAATATGACTTAATTTAATAAATGTTTTAGACAAAACGGTACAAAGAGATTATTTATTTTTAAATTCTTAGACAGTGGAATTCTCTTTATTTTACAAAAGTTAAAGAAAAGAAGAGTATAGAAAGAAAGGAAGTATTTTACGAGTTTGGGTAATAACAGTATATTATTTATAAATAAAAAGAAAAAAAATATATAATGATCCTGTAAGGAAAGAAAAAAAAATCGGATTCGATTTGGTTTAACAGAAATGCTCCGATGTTAAATGATTCGATAATCTCTGTATAATGTCGTGCAACAGCAAAATCAATGTAACCGACAAAAAATTCAAAATTTAGCTTTTGATTTTTCGGTATATATAAATAGCCAGCGATTCCCAAATTTTTTCGGCTAACGAATCCTAAAGGATTAGGCTTATTTTTTTGCGGATAAAAACTAGTTATCTAGTTATCGTAGCATTAAACTAGTCTTCATGGGGAACTTTTTAGATAGAGAAGAAAACCACGAAAACATCACCCGGTCAGCCCGATGGGAAAGGGACTCTAATCTACCTACCAGAAAAGGTAATTTTAAGCCAGAACTGGTGGTCGGTGCGAGCTTGAGGGTAGAATTCGCATCGATCTGTAGTAGTTGGGATTTGAACTTGGGTCTTGGAAAGCGAGCTCTCTTTCTTTTTGTACCACTCGTTCTAGTGACCGAGATTAAAATTTTCCATTAATTTGTTTCATTAAATTTTGTTGTGATTTAATTAAAATGTTCTTTTTCCAGTTAGCCACTGCAGCAGACTAAAGCAGAATGTGTGACGACGATATTGCCGCACTCGTTGTAGACAATGGCTCCGGCATGTGCAAGGCCGGTTTCGCCGGTGATGACGCTCCCAGGGCTGTCTTCCCATCTATTGTTGGCCGACCCAGGCATCAGGTACTACATTTCATTGCAATAAAATGCATGCAACATATTTCATAGCTATTACAGTACAACCTTTCCTTAAAAGCACACACGTTTCATAATCTGAATCAATTCCTTACTATTAGTTTCCCACTCTCCCTATTATCTTGTTCAAATTTTCAATCGTTAATAAAATACTTTTTATTCATCCACACAACTTCAAATACAGTTTTTTTAAAACTTCTAGTGGATGACATTTTGATGTTAATACAGTTTGTTTCAAATATTAATTCATTCATTAAATTTAATTAATTAATTTTAGTTTTATATGGGAGAAATTTTTTTAATTATTTAATAAAAAGTAACTGAAATAAAAATTTTCGTTGTTGACCTAAATAGGAATTGACTTAAATTTTTTTTTTAAATATTACTTGTTTTCATCTCTGTCTAACGACTCTAGTTTATTTTACTCAATCTGTAAATATTACGCATTGACACTATATACTAACTCACTTAATTTTTTATTTATAAATTTTCAAATCCTAATGCAAGAGGTTTTACCATCTTAATAACTTGATATATAATAATTTTTTTTCTTATTTAATTATTAAAATTGGTTATTTGAATGGATAATAGTAAAATAGTTCTGCCTGTAGGCGCTCGGTCTTATAGCCTAGATATGAAAAAAAAAAGTTAAACGAAGAATGAGTACATATTTAATTTAAAAATCGAGGTGAATATTTTTTGGTAACATATTTAAAATATGAACTTATATAACGTAAAATAACTTTACAGGAAAAAGTAAAACTGCCGGCAAGATTTGGCTGCATGGATAATAAGTATAGTTCGTTTATCAGGAGTTGGCACTTGACTCCATCTTCTCGGACACTGAGTTCATTTTAGCACTGGAGTAAGAGGAGAAACATCTCCGCGCTTGAAATTGAGACAACCCTTAATGAGTACCAAACGCAAACAGTGAATTCTATTATACCTTTCGTTACTCTAGTTAATTAAATATATTTTAAATTTAAAAACTGCTGCTTCCCAGCAAAATGTCTCAACAAGGACAATCTATTCACTTAAAAGAGAAAAATATCATTAAATTAATGAAATATTTAATGTTAAAAAAATGCACATAAAGATTGCGAAATAAATATTTTTGTCATACAATCGCCAAATCTCAACCTTGTTCAGAATTGTTTACATCCTTCTCCCAAAAGTAGCGAAATAGTATCGTCTGATATCACGTGATGTAGGCTTAGCCAAGTGCCAACTCCTTGTGAGCGAACTATACACCGTTTTCTTTCTTTTAATAAAATACACACATCCATTATTAAATTTTGAAACTTTATTCTAATTCTAATTGAAAGCGTAACTAAAAATGAGTGTTGTTGTTGTAGGGTGTGATGGTGGGTATGGGTCAGAAGGACAGCTACGTTGGGGATGAGGCCCAGAGCAAGAGGGGTATTCTCTCTCTCAAGTACCCCATTGAGCACGGCATCGTCACCAACTGGGATGACATGGAGAAGATCTGGCATCACACCTTCTACAATGAACTCCGTGTAGCCCCCGAAGAACACCCCGTCCTTCTCACTGAGGCTCCACTTAACCCCAAAGCAAACAGGTGAGATATTTTTTCTTTCTTTCAGTACTACTTAGGCATCACCACCTAAATTTTAGTTGCAGATATTGATTGAGTCATTTTATGTGTTTGCAGAGAAAAGATGACTCAGATCATGTTTGAGACATTCAACAGTCCAGCAGTGTATGTGGCTATCCAGGCTGTCCTCTCCCTCTACGCATCCGGCAGGACAACCGGTATTGTGTTGGACTCTGGTGATGGTGTCTCCCACACCGTCCCCATCTATGAAGGTTACGCCCTCCCCCACGCCATTCTTCGTCTGGACTTGGCCGGACGAGATCTTACAGACTACCTCATGAAGATTCTGACTGAGAGGGGATACTCCTTTGTCACCACAGGTGTGTATCATGATTGACCTCTTCTCATTCTTCCTTAATTGAAATGAAGGAAAGAAGCCTTAATTAATGAAAAAAAATCCTGAATTAGCGAATTATTTCAATAGCCACAAGTTAATTAGTTGAAAAAGATTCTTTCTAATGTTTTGGCCTTATTTGATGAGATTATTATAGTTAAATTTAAGTTATATTATCTGAATCTATAAATAATCTAAGTATATATCTAATATTATTACAAATCTAAGATTATTATAGATCTATTATATAAATCTATGACAGGGAGAAATTAGTTTATTAATTAAGTTCCCACAATTGTCAGGTTTGTAACTTAAAAGACTTCGAAATGGTGATTTTCTTCCCTATCTATTAATAGACTATTTATAATCTAAATATGTATCCAATATTATGAGATATCTAATATTATAATAGATCTATTATATAAATATGGGGCAGGGAATTTGCTAAATTATTAACTTCCCACAATTGTCAGGTTTGTAACTTAAAAGACGTCAAAATTGTGCTTTTCTTTCCCATCTATTAATAGTTTTTAATTATCTAAATACATATCCAATATTATTAGATATCTAATATTATAATAGATCTATTATATAAATCTAGGACAGGGAAAAATTCTTTTGTTAATTTATTTACTTCCCACAATTGTCAGGTTTGTAGCTTAAAAGACATCAAAATGGCACTTTTCTTCCCTGAAAATCAATGCTTTCGCTACTAGACCTTTGCATCATTCGCTCTGTTAAAATTAGTGAAAAACAGTTCTTTTTGAAAAAAATTGTAGCATCGTTGGATGGAAATTCAAAATAAATAAATAGAATAAACAAAAAAAATTTAGATATTACGAAATGTTTTCTAAAGTTTAATAGATTAAAAAATATATTCAGAAAGCGTGATTTTCTCGCTTGCGTGTGATGTATTCGCAGTTCCTTAAACTAATGGATTAAAAGTAAGCTTGCAATCATCTCTGAAACTAACAAGCTTGCACCAAGCTTCATAGCAACACTTCTAAATGGATAATCAGTCACTCCAGATCACGCACAACCTCTAATTAAGGGTATTTTTGTGTATTAGACCCAGAAATTGAGAATAATGCCAAATTTCACGAATAAAATATTCATATAAAATGAATTAGTTTAATCGGAGTCCGACTGTGCGTAATAGGGCAATATAAGATTTCTTTCTACTGGCCAGTTGTTTCCCTTTTAACAGTGTCCACTTTTTTTTAAGATTGAAAATTTTAAACCATTAAAAATTCTTTTGATGTAATTAATGTTAGGCATTTTTTTGCAAGCGCTTCTCTAAATATGGTAAACATTTCTAAAATGAAGATAAATTTTAAGAAACAAGCTTGAAATTTAATAATTTTCAGAGTATATTATAAACTATTAATAATAATTCCACTAAAATTTACTAAAAAGGAATAATTATGGACTGCCTCTTCAACGTATAAAGTGGTGATCGCCAGATAATTTTTATGATCACCATTTGTTCTATTTAGTCGTCCTGAGGTAAACGTAATTTGGTCAAACATTCTGAATTTGTTTCTTTTTTCAATACAGCTGAGAAAGAAATTGTAAGAGACGTCAAGGAAAAGCTGTGCTACGTAGCTCTGGACTTCGAGCAGGAAATGGCCACCGCTGCCACCAGCTCCACCGCCGAGAAATCCTACGAGTTGCCAGATGGTCAGGTGATCACCATCGGAAACGAGAGATTCCGAACACCCGAAGCTCTCTTCCAGCCATCCTTCATCGGAATGGAATCTGCTGGCATCCACGAGACCACCTACAACTCCATCATGAAGTGCGACATCGATATCCGTAAGGACCTGTACGCCAACACCGTCCTGTCCGGAGGTACCACCATGTACCCCGGTATTGCTGACAGGATGCAGAAGGAGATCACCTCCCTCGCCCCCAGCACCATGAAGATCAAGATCATCGCACCCCCTGAGAGGAAATATTCCGTCTGGATCGGAGGATCCATCTTAGCCTCACTCTCCACATTCCAACAGATGTGGATCTCAAAGCAGGAATACGATGAATCTGGTCCATCTATCGTCCACAGGAAATGCTTCTAAATTCTTTTTTTTTCTTCTTCGTCATCCACCACATCATTCTGATTCCAATATGAAAAAAATGACTTTTATGGCTTTGAGATGAAATGAATATATTTACAGTTGTAACAAAATGTAATAAAAAATCGATTGGTACCATCTTATTTTTTTCAGATCTTTTATTTATTTATTTTCATTGTCAGTAAATCATAAGCAACTCCAATGGAATAAAAGATGAAGAAAAAAAAATTGTCTCTAAGCCTTAATACACTTAAAACACAAAATTATCCTTTTCACCTAGGTTGAAACATTTAGGTTAATTATTTAGGTACTTGGTACAAGAAGAAGTCCGGATTCACTAATTGTTAATGAGAACAAAAAGAATAAAAAAAGACAATAGGAATAACACAATTCAAAGACAATAGGACAGTTGTAACAATTTGTAATAAATCGATTGGTACCATCTTATTTTTCAGATCTTTTATTTATTTATTTTCATTGCCAGTAAATCATAAGCAATTCCAACGGAATAAAAGATGGAGAAAAAAAATTGTCTCTAAGCCTCAATACACTTAAAACACAAAATTATCCTTTTCATCTAGATTGAAACATTTAGGTTAAATATTTAGGGACTTCGTAGAAGAACAAGTCCAGATTCCAGAATTGTTACCCAAGTCCAAATTTTTGATGGTTTTTCATTGGTGGATCAACATAATCTTGACAGTAACCATCAATAATTTCACCATTATATTTTTGATGGTAACCACCATAAGTAACAATCATCCCAATGTAGAAATTCGGATTGATACTCTTCAATGAGGTCCAATGATGGTCCAACATAAGAATAGCAACTTGTTTTGATGGTTTGTACATGTTGAACTATCAGAAATTTCCATCATAGTTTCTTAAAAATCAAATGTTGTAAAGATCATGAGCAACCATCATCACAATGTAGGAATTCGGACTGATTTATGATTGGCCTACATAAAAAATATTGCTTTGATGGTATATTCCTGAGAACCATCAGGAATTCCCATTAAACCCTCATAGATATGCATAGTTGGAACCATCATGAACCATCACAGATCATCACGGATTGTTGGTCCAACTTCTCCTGACTGTTAACCATCAAAGTATTAAAGTAGCATTTTCCATCATGGCATGATTTAAGTTTGTTGGCATATTAAAAACTATGAACGCATAACGGAAATTGTTTTATGAGGGTGACCATCAAATGATGTTTGACCATCATGAATCACACTGAAACCAACATAAGCCATCAAAATGCTTTGATGGGACCATCAAGAATTTTGACTTGGGTAATGAGAGCAAAATGAATTTTTAAAAAAAAAAAAGATAATAGGAATATGTAGTTTCACCCCACACTGTTTACCGAGCTACATTTGCGCCTGATTTTTGCACCAATTGAAAACTATATTATCCATAGTTAAAAAAAAAGATATTAAATCTTATTTATTTATTATTATTATTATTTTTTTGTGGAAAATGTGAACTTATGTGACTTTTTCGATAAATTCGATATTTTACAATTGTGTGCAAAATTATTAAGTTCGCTTAAAATTTTCTCGATCTATGGCGAAATATGCGACAAGTAATCCTGTCTTCTGACCAAACTATTGGCACCATATTTCCCAGATATCGCCTTCCCCCTATATTTTGAGTAATCCGTTAAAAAAAAAGAAGGTATAATTCGCCAACTTGACGTGAGAGGCTCTATTGTCACTAAGGCCATTCAGCTTTTGCTGATGCCCTTTTGAATAGAACTGCTTTAATTTCCTTTAAATTTTACAAAACCAGCGTCGCGTTATTAATGAACCTAAAACAAAATTTATGGCTTCAACAAAATGTACCTATTCACTATTGCATCAGCGCTTGCGGTAGATAACTTAATGTTTGAAAGAGTTTCACCTGCCTTGGTTTAATTATCAATGATACTAACAATATTGCTGATGAAATAAACCACAAAAAGGAAAATAAATGTTTTCACTTATTCAAGAACAAACTTCTCATTAATGAAATGTATAAAACAGTTTTCAGACCTATACTTATGTCCCCAGCAGCAAAATAACTTGCGCCCTCATTGGGGAAATATTCATGAATCTTGGCTCAGTAAGGGTACAAAGGTCCTGTATTTTTCAGATATTGACCCTATATATAATTGTCAGATTCACCCTATATTTTGCATCCATTATTTAGCTGTCCCTGGCTATATTATTGGATGCACTACAAGATTCTATGTAAAATTATAAATATAATGCTTGATATAGTAAATATTCTATATTTATATAATAAATCGTCTAATTTATCCTATCGTCGAATTTATATTCTATATCGTCTAATTTAACCAGTTGATACACTAAAGTAAACAAGGGAAAATCGGTTTCAGTAGCGTTAAAACGATAAATCTGTATAGTATCACTTGATAACTAAGGTTTTACATAGAATCTTATAGCGCGTCTAATAATTTGACCAGGGACTATAGGTTCTATATTGATCGAAGTAGGCCCTATATGGACCATTATAGGACCAATATTATATTATCTAGACATCCCAATATTGGTCTCTTGGTGTATGTTTTTATAGGACCATTATCAAATCAATTTTGAACCCGATTGGGGCCAAGTTAAAATTGTTGCTAGGGGTATGGCAATGAAACTTGGGCTCTAAAATATAAAAACGAATCTAACCAACTTATCGGCGAAAGAAATATTTTCCGAAGAATTTTCGGACAAGTAATAAACGCACATTTGGAGAATAAGAAACGATAGTGAACTTGACCATTTAATCAGCCGAAAAAACATAATTCGATTTATCAAATCCAAACATGGCTGGGACACATAGAAAGATTAAATGGTAATAGGAATTTAAGAAAACTTGAGTCAGTTGCAAAGCTGTATAAGTAACTTCAATCATTTTGTGTAGTATACTGGAGCTGTTATTTTTTGTTTTTGATTCATTGAAGTAAAAATTTAATCATTTGATTCATTTATCCTATTAAAAGAGAGAATTTAGCTATGAAATATTGTGCATTTGTTTCATTTTCTTTTTAATTTCTAAATCGTAATAAATCGAATCATTTTCCTACCTAATAAAAGTCTTGTTGAATTTTGACAGATGTTATCAGAAAGTTGGTTTGGAAGGGACCAATTGCTTTCTTCCTTTTTTCCCTTTCCTCCTTTTTCTTTTTATAACCGCCATTGAACAGCCGACACAATTTTCGTATTACGACTACCAATGTTTACCTCTATAACCTTGTCATTTTGAACCCAATCCAGAAGACAAGGGAAGTCCTGGATCAAGTATTAGGAGAAATTTGCCATCCCGGTGGACTTTTTGATGGAACTAACCCGCATTTCTGTTACGTGGCGAAGAAAACCACGAAAGCGGAAAGGGAATAGGCTAACCACTGAGGATATTTTATGTCAGCACTGTAATCGGTGCGAACCGGGTGCTATCGACCAGCCAAAACTGTTAGTATGGGGGAGGGAGATAACGATTATTAATTTATCATGTTCCCTACTTTAAGGAAATATAAAAAGAAAATTTTGTTTTTTTTTACTTGCCTATTCCGGTGGGTGGAATTATTAAATTTGTTTTTAAGCATTTTTAATTGATTCATAAACTTGAACTTTCCGCCCTTTTATCTCACCTAGGTTCGCCTAATGGAAGGAGCGGGCCTTTTAAATTTATAATCAGAAACCTGTCAGCAAGGCAAATTATCAGTGATTATATCTCCTCTCAGATTTGAATTTCAAACTTAAGTAAATTTACACAAAACAAACTTTAATATGATAAGATGATAGCCAGTATTATATAAGGGCTGACAATTGCCCATCAAATTAAGCTTTTACATTTCTCAAATTCTAAAATCATAATGACACACAAAAGAATAATATGTAATTGATAAATAGGAGAGCGCCATCTGGTGGCATTCCGCGACAGGAACTGATGACAGTAAGTGAGAAAAGAAATATTTTTCTATCCTTCTTCATAAAAGATAAGAGACAATTTTTCCCTTTTAAAATCTGGCACAAAAAAAAGAGCTGCAAATCGGGATAATTGCATACTCGCACTTCAAGAAGAAGCTCACAGTACATGCACAGTATGTCAAGAACTTCACAGTACTTCAAGAAGAAGCTCACAGTACATGCACATGTAACCTATGACGTCGGTACCAGCTGATCGTTTATAAACAAGATGGCGTGTTATAGTTGAGCTAAGTTTCTCCACATAAGTTAGAATGTTAATTAACGTGATTTTAATTAAATACAGCTACGTATCGCGCATCGAATTTATTGATGTCCAATTCGTTCTCGTTTACGTCTTTCACGTAACTTCGATTTATTATGTGTTTACGTATTTTATTGCAGCCGAGACATATTTTTGTTTTGTGCACCTGACAACTTCGATGCATATTTAGTTTGCTTATGTTCTACATGTCTTCATGTTTGTCTTTGTGTTATTAAATATAGATAATTGCAATCTTTGTAAAATAATCTTTGTGTAAGAATATAGAATGTGTCACTTAAGAGAATTTATATTTGATGGGCTTGGCTTACTGGAAATAGAATGTAAAAAGCGGTTGCTAACGTTAACAAATGCCACGTTTCAACAACCAATAAGGATCGAAATACCTACACTACGACTCATGCTCCAGAATAAGCCCAATTATAATATTTTAAATAGTAAAACAAATTTGGTTTTATGATGATTTTACACTTTATATTTTTATTTAATAACCGTCGTTGAACAGCCGACCCAATTTTTTGTTTTACGACTACTAATTTTTAACTACGTAGCCTTGCCTTGTAATTCTGGACCCAATACAGAAGACAAGAGAACTCATGGATCAAGTATGGCTCAGTGCATGAGACGCTCACTTCCCAATCAGGTTAACTAGGTTCGAAACCCAGCTTTGGGTGGTCGCTACGAATCCTGCTCCCGGTTGGCGTACAGGTCCTGGTAGACGAATCATGGGTTAATATCCCATTGCCGCCAGGTTCTCGTGGTTTTCCTCTCCATGTATCGCAAATGCGGGTTAGTTCCACCAAAAAGCTCTCCACGAAGACTAGTTTATCCCAATATTTGATCCAGAGTTCCGGTATCGGGTTCAAAATAAGGTTTGATAGTTATAAATTCAGAATTAAATCGACTGTTTAAAATAAAACAAGTCATATGAAAAAGAATTTTAAAGTCAATTCCCCGTAACTCTACATTTTAAGTGTTGCGCCTTAATATTCAGGAAAAGGAATATTAAGACCGTAAGAAACTACTTGTTCAGTCCATGCCACTTCGCAGAGCTTGACCCCATGATTTTCGTCACCACAGTGTATAATTATATCAAAATTAGACGCCGCAACTTGGAAAATGAAGGCTTTTTGCTTTATTTTACTTTATATCCGTCGTTGTAAAGCCGACAGAATTCTGGGTTTAAGACTACTAATATGCAACACCGTAGCCTTGTAATTTTGAACACAATCATGAAGACAAGGGAACTCCTGGATCAAGTATTAGGATAAATTGCCTTCGTGGAGGATTTTTTGATGGAACTAGCTGGTATTTGCGTTACATGGAGAAGATAATCACGGAAACCTCCCTTGGTTAGTCTGACGGAAAGGGGACTCACACCCATGATCCGTCTACCACGAAGGTAATTTTACGCCAGCTCTGTGGTTATTGCGAGCCAGGCGCGGAATTTGTATAGACCAGCAATAGCAGTAATTCGAACGCGATTCACCTCGTTGGAAGGCGAACGCTCTATTCCGTGAGCCACTTTTTCGTCTTACTTGAAAAAAAAGAAAGGAAAAATTTTGAAACGCAATGACTATATAGCAAAAAGAGAGAGAGGGGGAGGGAAGGAGGTGAAGGTTGAAGAACTAATAGTTAATGTCAAGAAAAACGGAGGGGGTACCAAGAAGCTTGACGACGCAGATTTTGATTAAAATAAAGTAGATTAAATGTTATTAAATCAACAGATTATGTACATAACTGCTATAATATTAAATATTACAGCAGGTTCATATTTTTTTCATAAAATAAAATTCACTTTCACACAAGAATCATTATTATACTCACAAATAAAAGTTAAAAAGAAAAATGGAAATGTGTTTTGTATCTATCTATATACATATAATAAAGTAGGGAACCGATTATCCGGAACGATCGGGACCATCGCTATTCCGGATAACTGATTTTTCCGGTTTTCTGAATCGCTACAAAAAGCCGTCTTTTTAGTGTTAAACCCAACTAAAAAAAAAAAAAAAATATTTTGAAAATGATCTTAAAAAGAAGAAAAAACGATGAAGTAATACACTAATGATTATTTCTAAAATGATGGTAAGGTGAACATCTTTAAAAAAAAAAAAGAAAGATCCAAAAATCTTATGAGGGAAAAAAAAATTTTTTTTTTAAAATGGCGGGAAAATTTATCGAATTCCGTTCCGGTTTTTTGGTTTTTCCGGTTTTCTGATTTCCGGATAACGGGTTCTGTACTGTACAACACGTGCTTTGTTTACCAATTGCTATTATGTTTTTTATAGTGTGACATGTGACAAAGGGGTAAGGTGAAGTATGAACTTCGTGATAAGAGTAAAAGGGGATCAAAAATATTTAAAAAAAAAGGTGACATTTTCTCATGAACGATCCTAAATTCGTATAATTTTATTGACTAATACATTTACAAAATACGAAACGAAAAGTAAAGCTGAAATTAAATAAATTGAAAATTCTTCTTCTGGGCCATGTGGAGAACTATTCTAGAAGTTATAAAAAAAAAAACAAAAAAAAAAACAGCATTTGATAAGTAGCAGTCTTTCATAAAATTTCATAGTCTAACTTTTTGGCAACAATCTTAAATCTGCTTGTTGTAATTTTTACAGGCACATATATATCTGGAATCAGCTTTAAAATATATATTATTATTTTGATTTTTAACCTCGTCATTCACACTTTAATGTTAAAGAGAAGAAAAAAAGAGGTGATGGTTTTGATTCCGCCAGCAGGTGTTTCTCGCCGTCAGAAGGAGGAGATGCGCGCGCACGTTCATTTTTCTCAGCTGGCCAACAACAATAAACATTCGGTGACAGAGCGGCAGAAGAGCACTCTTCAAAATCATCCCTCCCCCCTCTTCGAATGATAATTTAAAAAAGAACAGAATGTAGAATCTTCTTTGGAACATTTACATTTAGAAGGATTAATTAACTTTTTTTATAAGAAGAAAAGTAAGTTTTATTTCTCTGTGTCTTCTACAGAAACATATGCTGTTGTTTTTTCTCAAAGCTAACAGCTGTTTAACTCTCAAATTCATTGAATGTATTCTCCAATCATTTTCTCGTTCGTTTAAAACCAACCAATGAAAAACTTTAAATTGCTGTTTTCTCTTACTTTCTTTAAATGATAATTTTTTTTTTTTTTTTTTTTTTTTTTTTTTTTTTTTTTAAGGAATAAATTAAAAACCATTTACGGAAGCAGTTCCGGAGACGGGAATAAGCTTTTTGGAGAGACGAATTATCTTACCTTTTAAATAAATAAATAAATATATTTGAAAACATATTTTCAAGAAAATAAAAGGAAAAGAATAATGAAATCGATAAAACTTTTTTTTTAAAATTTTTTCACTGAAAACTTAGAGCTCGTAGATGCGTGATTTTTTATGTTATGTCAATGTTTTTTTAATGTTTTAAGAAAAAATAATAACGAATCACAACAACAAAAGAATATTACTAACGCTAGCTATGCTATAATAATCAGGCCTCGGAATTAACTGTGGTCCGGGGCCGGGGGGGGGGGGCTGTGGGCACTCTCGCCCCCTCAACTTCTATAAATGATGAGACACAGTTTCTTGTATGATTTCAGTTTTTTTCCTCTATATTTGTGTAGTTAAATTTTCAATTATAAAAAATAGATAATCTTTTGTGTCCGAATTTTCAAATTTTTTTTTCTCTATTTCAAACGAGTTTCGGTATTTCCTTGGTGAAAACTACTACCAAAATCATCCTTTACTCATCCCTCGCGGACGATATATTCGGTCCCATTATTGACCGATGGAAAAAGCTCTCGGTTTAATATGTCACAGCGGACAGATCAAAAATAAAGAAACAGAATTTAAAAAAAAATCCCCTTAAAAGAGAAATGAATAATTTACGGGTAAAAAATTTATTTTATTAATTTAATTTTAACTTTAAAACGGTTCGAATCGTGAAGTTAAGATTGCAAATTCCATTTTTGTGAGGGTACAGATAATTCGAAACCGGTTAATGTGTATATATGTTCAAAATTTCGAGAAAACATGGAAAAAAATTACAGAACAATGAAGAAAAGGGAGAAAAGAATAATAATAGTTGAAATAAAAATAATATGAAGCTGGAAGAAAAAAAATTCGAAAAAAAGGGGAAACAAATTAATAAAAATCCGGAAAATGAAAGATATAATCTCTTTATGAGCTTACGCGAATTACAATTATTTTAATTTTAATTATTAATTGTAATGGAAAGGCGGAATTTAGAAAAGGAAGTAAATTGAATCATTGTATACATTTATCGACTTAACACATTGAAATGAAATTTATCTTAATAATACAAGAAAATAACTCACTATCTTACAATAATTATATTTGAAGTTTAGTTAAGTCGTATTATTATTTGCAAATAAAACTAAAAAACACCTTGTAAAAAAATATTTTTATTATAATTCATATGGTGTTATTTTTCCTGGAGCGTGCGCTCTCAAACTGCGGGCGCTCCCTTGCAATGTGGGGTTTGCGGGGGTGTTATTTACACCACTCAGAAAATTTTTTCATTTAAATTCACATTAATAACTTTTCTTTAGCCTAACAGAATTGCCGTTCAAATATTTATGGACCCAACCAACCGGCTGTATCAGCCCCAAAAATATGTTTTTCCTAACCTAAGTGCACAACAAATAAAATAAAAAAACCCTTTTTCAAAAAAAAAAAAAAAAAAAAAAAAATAATATATATATATATCAAGTATTAAAATATTTTTTTAGAAAAATAAAATTTGCGATCTAGTTTAAATAATAGTATTAATTATATATCTTAATATAGCTTTTCTAAATAAATGAAAACTAAAAAGTAACGATTGAAAAAAAAAGTAAATTTAAGAATTTTAAATAATTATAGCCATTCAATATTTCGCATAAACCTTATTTCATAGTCATCATAAGATCTGTTAAAACGTTTTGATCAAATTTTATTAATGCTACTAAATTTTGCAAATCGCATATTAAACGCATACATTTCTACAATACAAACCATATGTATTTGAATTCACAAATGAGATATTATTTTTTATATTCAAATACTGTTATATAATACCGTAATACTCAGACCGACTCTTACATAATATATGGTTTATAGATTTTAAAATTCTGCAAAAAAACTCTGTTCTAAAATAAGTAACGGACAAATAGTTTTTTTTTTAAATAGTTGATCTGAAAAACTTAAAATTTTACATGATACTTATTGCTAGAGAATTGTAGTAATCTTAAGTGTCTTTCATTTTTATTATGTCCTTGTAAGTAATAATATTTATAAATACACGATAACAAAAATTTCTGATAACACCCAAGACGAAAGAAAAAAAAAGTAAACGAAAGATCGAAGTTGAATTTAAAAGACATTTTGTTTATTCAGAAGTCAAGCCGAGAGCTAGAACGCGGTGTATGTGTGCAGCGTGTAAGTTAGGCAAAAAATATCATAATTATAAATAAGTAATAGTACTAAAATCCTTTAAAGACCTTTCTTCTTTTTCTTTAAAAAAAAAAATATATGCCACCAATCAGCAGCTAAGAGTGGGAGGAAAAATCAAAAAATTTGTTGCGTGTCGATTTTGCGAATATATTCATTCACCAGTTTCCGTTTCTTTTCAAATATGAAAGTTCATAATAAGGGTGCACAAAGCGAAAAAATAAATAAATAAATAAAAAAAGGAACATCATGAATAGCTTTTGATTTAATGATCAGATTGTTATGTACGTAGTCCTTAAAACAATCGTATATTTAAAATTCGCTTTCTCAGAAACTATTCAATCGATTTGGTTCAAATTTTGTATTTTGCCATATAGAAGCACATTTTTTAAAATGATGTAAAAATTTGTATGACTTTTTAAATTTTTTCGACTAAGTAAAATAATAAACAATGATTTTAAAAAAATAGCTTTAGCGTGCGATTATCTTTGGATAAACAAATTTTCAAATGGTGTGCAAAAATTTTTCGATTCGGGATTAAAACTTTGCTCGCTCTCCTGATCTATTGGAACCACATTCCCCAGATTGTGACTACCCTCAATATCTTGAGGATCGGGAATCCGACGAAATAAATAAATGTTTATTCATAGTATAAGGCAGTGATTCTCAACCACTGTGCCGCGGCACTTTTTTGTGCCGCCAAATTCTTAAAACGTGCCGCTAAATATTAGAAATGATACAATAAAGATTATAATGTTTTTTTTTATTACGAGTGAAGTTTAAATTAAAGAAAAAAACATATAAACCAAACAAAACAAAACAATAAACAAAATAATAAATCTGTTATATTATATCTTGATAATTAAGATTTTACTTAGAATCTTATAGTGCGTCTAATAATAATTTTGACAAGGACTTTGGGAGAATCCCCCGCCTTAAAGCCAACACGCAAATTTTTTCTCCAAATTGTGTATTTAGTGTCAATTCAGTAAATCAGAAGAACCTCATTATTTTAAGTGGAAGCAAATTATTGCTAAATTTCACGCTTTCAAGTCTATCTGTACAAAAATAAATTTCAATAATATTAAAAGTCAAAACAATCTGGTTGTAGAATCTTTTTACCAGTGATCAACCTCAAATATTCTTGGTTAAATGTTAATTCATCTGCCGCGACCTTCAAATAGGAACGAAGCTGTGGAAATATAGTGACCATGAATTAAGCTTCCTGAATATGGATCAAACACGAGAAAATGTAGGAAACTTTGCTGGTAAGATTAAATCAAAAATATTGTATATGATGCATATAATATATATATATATATATATATATATATATATATATATATATATATATATATATATATATATATATATATATATATATATATATATATATATTGTATAGGTTATAAATTTTGCTTTGTATAGCAGTGGTTACAATAAAAATTTGCATTTACATTTTAATCAACTATAGCAGTGAATAACAATGGATGCACAACTACAATAGTATGAGTTGTACATTCTGTATAAGGAGGCAAATAATTACAAAAAACAATACAGGATATCGCATCAACTTTGCAAAACTGAATTTACGGAATGGTCCCTTCCTCCTCAACATCCATTATCTTTTTTTTTTCTTGAGCCGTGATGGTTCAGGGGATAGAGCGTTCATCTTCCTATGAGGTGGATCGGGTTCGATTCCCAGTCTGATGGCTGAATTCCTCACCCGGCTTGCACCGACTAAATTGCTGTCTTAAAATATCTGTAAGAGTTTAATTAAAGGAAGATTGTTAAAGTTTAAGGAAATTAAAAATTGAAAATAATCAAGTAATGAGATTAAAACAATTAATCAAAGTTAAAATTAAAAAAACAAGGTTAATCTTAAATGACTTAATGAAAGAATAATGCCTAAAGCACTAACTAGAGACAATTGATTCACAACTTAAGTACATGATCTAATAAATACAATAAAAATTGTGTATGTGGCAAGGCAAACCCACAAGAATGCATAACAAATTAAAATAAAATAATACTTAAGTGAATATGGTAAGGTTAAAAAATTATACATTAAACTGCGTTAAATAAAAAGCCGAATAGTGGTGGTCCAGCATTGTTGAACTCCGAATAACCCAATAGGTCCATTGGGTCAAAAATTTAGAAAAATAAGTAGATAAACAAAAACCATTAATATAAAAGATAAGGAGAATTGCATATAGAAATATTTAAAAAAAAAAACACATTCTTGTGAGATTGATAATCATCTGTGCTAACTAAAAAAACAATGACTACTCACCCCAACATGGCGTTGAGACAACTAAATTGTAATGTGATAATACGAAGATATATGACACTGGTCACTTGTAAAAATAAATCTGTTTATTTTTGTTGAATCGTTGTTATACATCGACAAAACACTATAAAATAGCCTTCGTAAACTCACAATAATAAAAAAACACATTTTCCGCAAAGTATTTCCAACATTTTACATCACCAGATCAAAATCTTGTCATTAAAAAAATTCAATCACATATTGAGATAAGAGCGAGAATTCTCTCTTTTTTCCCCGTCATGCATCGCCTTATGAGTGCATGACTGAAGAAAGTAAAAAAAAAACAGTAATAGACAATTATAAATAAATTAATATTGCATAATTAAAATATAAAGCATAATAATAATCTATAAAAGTTAATAATTAAAAAAAATGCAGTAAATAAACATGTACATTGTAAATTGATAAAATGAATTAAATGTAAACTGAACATTAAATGAAGTTAAGAGCAGGGATCCGTAAACAAGAAATTAAAAGTTAAGATGATAAAAGTAGAGCAAATTAAAAAAAACAAAATAAATTAAGGAGAAAATAAACTTGTGATAATTAACATTATCACAATATCCTCAGTGGTAATTGGATCGTGGGTTAGAGTCACCCTGCCGTCAGGCTAACCATGAGAGGTCTTTATTGTTTTCCTCTCCATGTAACTCAAACGCGGGTTAATTCAATCAAAAAGTTCTCCACGAAAGCAAATTTCTTCCAACACTTGATCCAGGAATTTCCCTTGTCTTTTAGAATGGGCTCAAAATTACAAGGCTACAGAATTTAACATTAGTAGTCGTAAGTCCAAATCGGATTGGCTGTTCGACGACTGTTATAAGATAAAATGAAAATATCCGCAAACTGGAATGGGACTACCTAAGCAGGATATGTTATGGTTGTCGTGTTAAAGCAACCGTGTAATGCTCACAGACAATAATGCGATTATTGTCGGTGAGCCAGTTCGCAGCCGGATGAACAGCATAAATCGGATTCATGGTAAGTTAGACAGGTGTAAGTGAGTGGTTTATTTTAGAGGACTCCTTACCGTGGTTTAAACCAACGCCTTCTTTAACTGAAAGCCTCTACACGGTTTCTTATTGGTAGTCCGATCAGACCACTATGAAGGTAAACCAGTTTACGAAAGAGCCATTTAATAGAAAATCTAGTAAAATTAAGAAAGTGGTAACAAATATATCTCTACGAATTTGTTTCATTTATAAATATGATTGGTTTGTTTTATTTACTTGTCAACCACCACAAATTTAATTCTCAAATATATATATGATAAATTTCTCCCAATTGCTTTTAGAAAAGAATTTGGGTTCATGCCCCCAAATGGAACACTTTTTAAATAGGCTGCGCGGACTACTTATAAGAAAGTGGAGGCTTTCTGATGTAGAAGGTGATGGATAAATTCCTCGCTGCAAAATTCTCTTTTATGTACACCAATAATTTAAAGTGTAGAGTTCAGTTGTAACTAGAGTAATCTACGAAGCTTCAAATGCTAAAGAAATACTTTCAAATGCAAACATTTTATAGTTCGTTCACCAGGAGTTGGCACTTGCCACAGCCTTCATCACGTGGTATGCGACGATACTATTTCGCTATTTTTGGGAAAGGAATGTGAACAATCCTGAGCAAAGTTGCTATTTGGGGATCGTATGACAAAAATATTTCTTTCGCAATCTTTATGGGAATTTTTTTAACAATAAATATTTCATAAATTTGATGATATTGCTCTCTTGTGGGTGAATAGTTTGTCCTCTTTGAGACATTTTGCAGGAAAAAAATGCAATTCTTAAATTTAAAATATATTTCATTCGCTAGAGTAACGAAAGGTGTAATGGCAGAAGATAAGGAAGTGACTGAAAAAGAATTCACTGTTTGCTTTTGGCGCGCATTAAGGGTTGTCTCGATTTCAAGAGCGGAGATGTTTCTCTTCTTACTCCCGCACTGAAATGAACTCTTCGTCCGGGGAGGTGGAGCCAAGTGGCAACTCCTGGTGAACGAACTATACACGAGGAAGACTGAGGAGTTATCCTTCAATAATTTGTTTGCATTATCTTTTCAGCATTTGAATCTGAACTTTAAATTATTAAGAGGTCATTATTATACTTGTAAGCTAAAAGCGTAGCCATTGTTTTTTAAATTATTTCTAAAGTAGGTAATGTATTTTGGGTGATCAGAAAGTCATGAGATGGTTGAAACAATGCTGTTGCTGTTGTGCTGATGAACGACTAAGTGACAGTAATTCTTCGCTGGTGCATCAGTCTGGTGCTAACAACAAGTTCTGCATTCCGAGGAGACACTCTTCCTATCACCACAGTACGTTGTTTTGTTTCATTTTTAAATTGTATTCACCATTCTTTTCTACCTGGACCAGTGATTGGCGGCCCGCGAAGACTTTCTTTGTGGCCCGTGAACTAAAATGTACTAGTTGTAATTTTTTTGCTGACAATTTTCGTAAAAAATCTATATGGGTTTAAAATACTTTTCTTTCGTTAAAAAAAACCCTAATTTCTTCGTTTCCGTGAAATTTAGCATACCAACGCACAGTGGGCCAGCATCCAAGGTTTCGTGGCCAAAATTAGTATTTCGATAAAATTTGGTTCAAAATTTGGGGGGTTTTATGTGCAGGTAAATTGAATTCGTAGTTGAAATTTTAAAATACACTTAAAATTCCAAGAAATAAAAAATAATAAAAAAATGGCGGCTGAAATCCGGCGAGCAAAAAAAAATAAAAAATAAATGTATATATAGTACGTTTAAATAATTAAATATAGCAATGAAAATATAATAAATTTCGTAATTTCATATTAAAAATTAAAAGCAAATTATATTTCCGAAGTAATATTACAAAATAATGCAAATTAATTACAAAATAACGCGAAAACATGAAAAAAACATAATTTTTGTTTTTCGGTGTATTTAGTCCACCTTTGCAATGTGGGAAAAATGGGGCAGGTTTTTTCGAAAGAAGAAACATCAAGGAAGACAACAAAAAAAAGTTTAGCATTACCTCGTGGAACTTTTGGAGATAAGTTTCGAAAGTGATTCAAACATTGTAAAATGTCAAATGATAAGATATAAACTATAAGTTTGTCAAGAGTATTAACTAATCCAACAAATTGAAAAATTGCACTATAATTTCAGACTCAATACTCTGATAAAAATGCAACAGTAAGGTGAAATTCCTATATATATTTCGGAAATATAAATTTAAAAGTTACATTAAAAAACTTTTTTTAAAAAATATTTTTCACTACATTGTACTCTTGTTGGTCCAAAAAGTAAAATATAATGTTAGGAATGATTATGAATACCTAATTTGGGCGATATTAAAACTGCCTAGACATATTTTAGTTGAAAATTTAATTTTGACTTTTGGCCAAAGATCATGGTCTTCTGGCCCACTGTGCAACGGTGCAAAAAATTTATTTCTCAGGTAAAAATCTACTTCTTATTTTAATTTGTAATTCAATACTTTTGTCTTGTACAACTTTATAAAAATCTGACAGTAATATTGAATCTTCCTTCTAACATAAAAGAGTCCTATATAAAATTTTTATGAAGTTGCGGCCCGCCATTAGACTGGTGTTTCAATTGCGGCCCCCTGCCTCATGTTAGTTGGAAACCTCTGATCTAGACAAGTGAGCTATTTTTGTCTACGTCAATAAAATCAAATTTAATGCAACTAACAATTTTGAAGTTTTATGAGACTCTTATGCATAGGGTGCGTAGCGTTTTTAAAAAGTGCTTGAAATTACTTTTTTTTTCAATTTTCGTTTATTAAAGACCCTTAAATGTGCTTTTTTCAATGGGTGCTTTTAAAATGGGCTAAGTTTTCCCTTTTCCAAAATGAAATATTTTTTTCTTTACCATGTTGATTTTCTCCACGAATTATGCAAAAAGGAATTGTCCTACTCAACGTTTTTCACAATTAATTCAACAACAATCTATTTCGGCGAAACGTCGGTTCGTAGTGTATGAAAACACCATTCGTTTTGCATGTTTGATGAAATACTTGCGGGTCCGCATTTGCGTATGCTGAGCTGAAATCAGTGGGAGGGATTTTTCTCTCTCATGTGCTGCATTTTGCAAGAGATTCTCAATTTCAGATTTCATTTTCCTCCCTCTGGAATAGAAGCGAAATATATCTCGAATTTTTGCTGATTACGGGGACCAACTAAACATTGTCAATTTTTTTTCTCTGATAGCTAGAGAAAATTTCATTCCTCTTGTTAATTTCATCGTTGATGACGCAACATCGTCTTCGTCACTGCCAAGCAAATAAAACCATCAATTGCCAAAAACTTGCCAATCCTGTCTAATTATGATATTTTTTTCAAAGTGCTTGAAAATATTTTTTGAGTGCTTGAAAAGTGCTTCAAAGGTGCTTATTTTTTGTTGAAAAATTAGGCTGCGCACCCTGATGCATAAAATGCATTCATAATTTAAAAACTATACCTCGTTACCATAGTCACCGCCGCGGGTCCAGACGAATGGCTATGGGAGCTCTTACTTTTGGCAAAGTATACAGAGGAGAAGAAGGCTAACTTCCCTAGGTGTAATGCAAACCAGTCCCTCAAGGTTTGGTGCGGTCCCTGTGTGAAAAAGAATATTTAAGGGCATACAGCAGAAGTTCTTGAAACGGGTTTCCACCCTCCTCTCCTCCCAACCACTACTGTGGTCAGCCAAGGTGGCTCAGGGGATGGAGTGCTTGCCTCCCATTGAGGTAAACCGGGTTCGAATCCCGACGAAGACTGTTTATTTGAATTCCGCACCAGACTCTTATCGACCACAGTGCTGACTAAAATATCCCCAGTGGTAGACGGATCATGTGTTAGGACCCCCTTGCCGTCAGGTTAACCGTGAGAGGTCTTACTGGTTTTCCTCTCCATGTAATGCAAATGCGAGTTAGTTCCCTCAAGAAATCCTCCACGAAGACAAATGTCTTCCGATATGAGATCCAGGAGTTCTTTTATCTTCTTATTGAAATACATGCTGTTTTTTTAGTAATTTGAAGCAAAGGTTTTTATAAGTGTTTTTTTTTAATTGTAGGTGAGAAAAGAGAGGCAGCAGAGCGGAGTTCTTCATCTTCTGACGATGAGGAAGAACATAAGAGAGGAAGAAGCTGGTCCACAATTCCATCCACAGATTCTTCTGATCGAACAGCGAAAAAATCAAGAAGCAGCTCATTGTCGTCAACACAGTCAGTATTCTATGTTACTGTTAATGACAGAAATGGGCGGTTGTTGACTTCCTCAGATGAATGTGGACACTCACATAGTCGCTTTGGTAAATGTCCGAAATATAGGTCTAGTTAAGTGCAACTGCCCGGTGTACATTTACTCGGTATATCCTACATTGATGTTTTTTAAGTTTTAGTTGCCCGGTATGTCCTACATCAATGTTTTTTTAAGGTCAGGTGCCACTGCCCAGTATGGATTTAACTGGTACTCCGAACACTGATGTTTCTCCTAATCTATCTTCAGCAGATATTAAAATATCGAATAAATATAATAATATCAACGAAAAACTTAATATCAAATCGGATATAACAAATTAACGGATATTCAACAAAGCGACTATGTGATTGTTGACATTCACCAGTAAAAGTCGACATTCTCCCGATTTCGGTCATTCTTGGTAACATCTATACACAATGTGTAGATGTATAGATGTTACCGAGAATGTTATAAAACTTTTGATGTTATAAAACTTTTCAGTTAAATAAATACAAAATCATTCCAAAATAACGAAAAAATAAAATAATCAGAAAAAATAACAGAAATATTTATTTTTTATTTTTTTTATTTATTATTTCCAATGAGCTGCACAATCGGTCTTGCCGATGAGCATACCTAGTGCGTTCTCCAGAGGTGGTATCCACTCTTTCAGGACCACCACAATGCGAATTTTCGAGTATTTTCAAACCTTGCTGGTAAATATTCGTGAAATTTAGGCACACCCACTTCAATGAATTTTGCCTTCAAATTTGAGTAGCACTGAATCTCAATCGCTTCAAGCAAATCGCAATTGAGAAAATCGAAGGAAACAAACAAAATTTGTCTTCCAAAGAATAAAATCGTTAAGCCTTGTTTCAAATTCTGTTCTAAGATTCGAAATTTTTTTCTGTGACTTTTTGATACGATGCAGTATCATCTAAACTAGATTTGGTCTTGTTGTACGTTGGGAAGTGCGTTAAATATTCATTTTTCAGTTGCCTTTCCCAAAGAAATAGTTTACATTTGAATGTTTTTTTAATTATGTCAAACATTTTCGTAATGATCTGCTCCTTTCCTTGTAACAATAAATTTAAATCGGATAAATGTTTGGTTATATCAACCATAAAAGATATATCTTGCAACCATATTTGATCGGAGAACAAGCTTGTATCTTGATTTATAGTTTGTAAAGACTTACATATTTTTTCTTTCAAATCCCAGAATTGATTGAGAACCTTGGAGCAAGATAACCAACTTACCTCGCTATAATAGGATAAACCTGATTATGTACTATCTAATTGATAGCTTAGTGTGAAACGGACTCCATTTCAACCAATTAGAATTTTACATTTTCGAGCGGACAATTTAAAATGATCCGTATAGTTTATAAATAAAGTATATTATAATTTTATATGCTTGTTTCGTTTCTAATTCACATTTCTATTTTATTTTTACTTTGCTTCGGATATATTGACTGGGCCACAAAAATGCTCATCTCTGTTTGACACCCCTGCTCTACAGAGTAGAAATTCAGTAGGCTGAAAAGGGCCATATTTGTTTATGAACTTAACCCAACAGTTTCTTTTATCGAATTTTCAATTTGTTCGAAAGCAATTTTAAGTGATTCTTAGAGATTTTTTTTTTTGCTTTACGTTACATTTTGCTTTGCTGCCCGATATCTAAAATCTTGGAAATTTAAAATTACGAAGGGATGTAGAAAAAAAATTACATGTGGTCCGACAAAATAAAAAAGATTTAATACTGGATAATTATTTCGAGAATTTTTAAACGTTAAACTTGTGGGGAGAAAATACCACGTTTGGTCGATTTGGTGTTCGCTGTAATACAACTTACGTACGTAGTTAAATTTTATGTACCAGAAGGCCATTTTTATTGAAATTAATGCGAATTTTGTTTATTATTTCAAGTTTATGTACTTTTTCGGTATCTCTGTTCTCTCAACTTTTTTGCTTTAAATATTAACTATTTATCCATTGCTGTAGAAAATGCATTTTTTTCTACGATGGGATCTTTATTTTATAAGATCGGGCTAGAGTAGATGTCAATTAAAAGTAGCGAGTGAGAAAGAAATATACGTACCGACAGATGTGAATCTTAGTGAAATTTTTAAAAACAACAAATCGTAACAAAGAACGATAAAGTTAATTTTTTTAAGCATCGATGATTATTTTTCGAATCTAAGAAATCGTCTATTTCGTTACTTCTAACAAAATGCGTCCCGCAGTGGACTGATCGTTAAGACACGGTTCTCAACAGATCACCGAAGTCAAGCATCACTGGCCGCGGTCAGTGTGCGGGTGGGTGACCCACTTAGATCAGTTTGCGTAGGGACCGAGGGTGCGCGGTATCGGTAACAAAAGGTATAATAGCAGATGATAAGGAAGTGACTGAAAACGAATTCACTGTTTGCGTTTGGCGCACTTTAAGGGTTGTCTCGATTTCAAGTCCGGAGACGTTTCTCCTCTTACTCCCGCGCTGAAATGTACTCTTCATCGAAGGATGTGGAGCCAAGTGCCAACTCCTGGTGAACGAACTATAATTAGATTTCCCTCCTTAGGAAATAACTGATTGTTAGAAGGAAATATAATACATTCTTAACAACATGCGATGAGTTAGTAGATAACAGAAGTATCTTATTTGAACTTAGAGTATACCAAATATTAATGCAAAGAAAAAAAAATGCTTGCAGGTAAGATTAAACTCAGTAGAGAGATTTTGTTATGCGTTCTAATGCTTTATTTGAGTTTCAAAGTGCATGCGCAAAAATTTCTCCGCAAATTGTAGTTATGCTAAGAAGTAGAAGCTATAGGGCAAATGCTATGCAAAATCTCTCTAGTGCCACTATTCCTGAAGGTTTGGAATGGAAAATTCTTTTTTCCTCCTTAGCATGAAAATAAATGCTTTATCAGCAAGTTTGTGTTTCTTTAGCGATATTTTGTATTCGAATCGAATAAAGTATAGAATGATTTTACAGTTACAATAAGGGTGCTCAATTTGACCGTCATGTTCTGACTGAGATAGCCGAAAGTGAGACAGCAGACGAAGAAGAAGAGGGAGAACCTAAACGTGATGACGTCTATGGCTACTTGACATTCTTTACAGCATACGATGAACGGGAACTCAGGTCAGTCATTTCATTATATATTCGAATATTTTGATGTCGGTCATATTTATGAAAATAAATTGAAAACGAAAAGGGACCGTCGCAAATTTTATCTCTCTGTGGTAAAAAAATCTTTAGGGGGTCCGACGCTATTTTGAGTGTTCAACTTAATGTTCCATTTTGCTCTGCTGCTTAAAAACAGGGTGCGTAGCGTTTTTAAAAAGTGCTTAAAGGTGCTTATTTTAGTTTTGCATTTTTTTAAAACCCTGACGGTGCTTTTTTAATTCGGGGATTGTAAAAAGTGCTTTAATTTTTTATGTTTTTAGATTTTTTCCTTTGTCGTGTCGATTGTCATTTTAAATTACAAAAAAATGCATGATTTTCACAATTTTCTCTGCAATATTTATCAAAAACTAGTTATTTTATCACGATTATGTGAAGTTTCTGAAAATGTTAATAAATGAAGAGCTTTAAAGGATTGAAAAAAATTTTTTTATCACTGCACAGATCCTAATTTCGGTTGTTTTTTGGAAAGTGATTAAAAATATAATTTGGCTGCTTAAAAAGTACTTAAAAGGTGCTTATTTTTTGTTGAGAAATCTGGCACCCTGAAAAACTATAAGACTTATAAACATGAAGGTGTGTAGAAAAATGCCCAGGAATTATGATGGAATAAAATATTTATTATAATACAATTATAATCCAAGTTTATAACTATAAGACGTATAAACTTGAAATTACTTACACTTGATGTTAATGCAGTTCTTTCAAATAATAATTTATTATTATAAATTAAATTAATTAAACTTAATTAATTGACTTTAAAATTAATTTCAGTTTTATATGGGAGAAAAATTGTAATTATTTAATAAAAATTAACTAAAATAACAGTTTTCTTTGCAGACCTCAGTAGGAATTGACTATAAAATTTAAACAAATGTAAGAATATTTTTTTTCTTCATTTAAGTTAATGCCAAAGAGGGTCGTTAAAGTCCGCTGGATTAGAAAATCGCAGCAGGAGAGTGATTTTCTGTTGTGTGCACAATCCACGAATAAAACATACTGGATTAAAATTTCAGATTACGCGTGTTTGTGGAGAAAGCAACCAGTCTTCCAAAGAAGAGTAGCCCACAGGAGGCCTACAACACTTTTGTTAAGATGTGCATCATCTTTTCGAACAAGAACTCTCTGATGACCAGAACGGTCAAAAACACCCTCAGCCCAATCTACAAAGAGGATCACATCTTTCACACAAACAGGTACAATCCTTCTTTTTTTTACACCTAAAATATAGAGAATAAAGGAATTATATGTATGGAGGAGTATCTTTCTAAGTACACTGACGTTCAGCTGACAATAAGCCAAACGCAAAGCTAACTTCTGGTGGCCAAACATTCAAAATTAATATAATATCAGAAAGCACCATTTTAATCCGAATATGGTTGTGAAGGTTGGTTGAAAAGAGAAGCCCGGTGGCAGCGTGGTAGAGATTCGCGCTGTCGTGCCACAAGCCCTGGGTTTGATCCTTGGTTCGGGCAAGGTTGCTCGACCTTGCATCCCTTCACTGGGTCGATAAATGAGTATCAAGCATGCTTGGTAACTAGACACTGACAGTTCCGCGTTCGGCTGACCACTTAACCGGGACATCTGCTCCTGCACCCCAGAACCCAGGGTCAAGAAAACTGAGATGGGCACAGTAGGTCTTTGCCCTCAATGGGCTGTCGTACCACTGAGTTTAGTTTAGTTTAGTAGGTTGAAAAAGGAGAAATATCTTTTCGTGGCTATTTAAATTTAAAATATTCTTAATATTTAGTCAATTATTTTAAAATAGCTATTTTAATAATTATTTTTTATTAATTATTTCTTATTATTTTTTATTAAACTTTTTTAATGAATTATTTTTAATTATTTTAGGTCAAAGTGGACATCTACCAACCAGACCTGCTTGAGGTTGAGTGTGTTCGACTGCGAGAGGCAGGGAAGGCACGATGCCGTAGGACATGCCCTTTTGCCACTGTCACAACTGTCCGGTAAAAAACAGAGACACGTCCTGCCTCTCACGCCCATGTCCATTGTAAGTTAGCATTCCATTATTAAGCATTGCTATGCAATTTTTTCATTATTAAAATTTTAGCATAGTCTTTGAAATCCCTTTTATACATGGCGTTCTTTGCTGACCTCATTTTACTTAAATGAGCAAGTTCTGTAGCGAACTGAGGCTGTAGGTTCGTACGTCAGTAAGGAAATGTGCTGTTTCCTTCACTATGTAACACAAATGCGGGTTAGTTCCATCAAGAAGTCCTCCACGAAGGCAAATTTCTCCCAATACTTGATCCAGGAATTCCCTCGTGTTCGGGATTAGGTTCAAAATCACAAGGATACCGAGTTGAACATTGGTAATCGTAAACAGTAAAAAGGATCGACTGTTCAACAACCGTTATAAAAACGATGTAAAACGGGCTGTGATGGCTGAGGGGATAGAGGAGTTACCTTGTCTTCTGGATTGGGTTCAAAATTACGAGGCTACAGAAGTAAAACATTAGTAGCCGTAAGACGGTTATAAAAAAACAAAATTAAAAAAAAAACGATGTAGTACCAAAACTCTTACAATCATTTTACCACAAAAGCAAATTGATTTTTAATACTTTAATTAATGCGTTCGTATTAGTTCGAATTCATCGAAAAGGGGGTAGCAGAAAATTTAATTATTGAAAGCATATACAATTGAAATTGTAAGATAAATGCTGAGAAGTTTGACTTCAGTACCACGAGGATTATATGTTTCGTGTTATATGTGGCTTATAAATGATAATTTATTTTATGCATTAAGTAAATAAATAGTTTTTTAAAGTAGCGTTGTAAATAAAGTACTGTCACGAGAATCGAGACTGAAATATGTTGCTATGGATAGATACTAATAGGGAAGAAATCACATGATTCCCCTCCCCTAAACCTTTAGGAATAGATTCCCCAATTCGAAATGATTTTATCTTCGTAGCCATGGTAACCGCTAGTAGGCGAGTCTAATGTGCAGAGTAGTTCTTGTGATAGACGGATAGGATTGAGATTTCTAATCATGTTTACTTAGAGGAAGAGATGCTCGTTATAAATTAATTGTTTTTCTTTTTTCAGCCAACAAAGAATCTCGGTCAGATTCTGGTGGGTCTTTCTTACGTCCCCACTCAGAGTCTTCTCTCTGTCCAAGTGTTAAAAGCGAGGCATCTAACTCTCGATCCTGATATTCACAATAAGAGAATACACAACAAAGGTAGGTTACTTTTTTTCTTATTTGGATCGGAAGTACTTGCACGACTCCATGAAACCAAACATAACCTACACTATCCGACCAAAAGTATGAAGGCCCATGTTTTGATGGTTAATGTTGGTTTCAGTGCGATTCATGATGGTCCAACATTTGATGGTCACCATCAACCAATATTTTTCATTACGCGTTCATGGTTTGATATGCCAACAAACTTCCATCATTCCATGCAGGAAAATGCTACTTTAATACTATGATGGTTGACCATCAAGAGATGTTTGATTCTCATTTACCAGCAATCCATGATGATCCGTGATGCCATCACGAGGCCGAAAAAACCCAGAAACTTCACCAGTCCCCGAGTATGGCTTCTCCAGCAATGTACCCGTTCTCCTTAAGCAACTTTTCTTTTGTTTACCGACTACGTGAGCATGCCCCTTTGGTCTGACGAAGGAATTAACGGGATTTCTAGATTAAGAGGGTCATTTTAGAAGTGAGGCGCTAGACTCTTGTAATATAACAAAAATTGAAAATATATCACGAACATTAACGGGGGGAAAATGGCCGTTCGCGCGGAGAATTTTTGACCACCGAGGATGGGCGGTTTTTCGAGCCCTGCGTGATGGTTCCAACTATACATTTCCATGATGGTTTAACAGGAATTCTTGTTGGTTCACAGGAATATACCATCAAAACAATTTTTTTTTTTTTTAAGTTGGACCATCATAAATCAGTCCAAATTCCTACATTGGGATGATGGTTATTCATAATACTTCCTACATTTCATTTCTGAGATACGATGATGCAAATTCGTAATGGTCCATTTCTACGATGGTTTAATAATAATCATTGTTCGTTCAGCAGCCATCAAAACAATTTGTTTTGTTTTCTTGCGTTGGCTCATCAAGAATAAGCCCGAAATCCTACATTGGGGTGATGGTTATTTATGTAGGTTACCATCAAAAATATAATGGTTCGTGATGGAATTATTGATGGTAATTATTAGGATTATGTTGGTCCTTATTATGGTTATTATGGTAAGGGTGTTTGTCGTGGTTTGGCCTAGGTCCATTAACTCCTGTGCTTGGAACTCTGAGATATATGTGGACAATACTGCTCTCCCAACTTTATGGCAATATTTCGGGGAAGTCCCATTTCTCTTCACATGAGAGTGGCACAGTGATGAGTTTGCAATCATAATTTAATATTATCGCTTACCATACAGGCGGATATATTAAGTACAATTTTTGTCTAAATCACATAGTGCGTGAAGCTGATCGTTTGGCTCTAAATCATTTAACGAACCTCTTTAACCGTAATTCATAATAGTATTTTAATGTCATTTGCATAAACAATAATAATTGTAAAACGTCTCATAAGATTGGATTTAAATAACCTTATCTTAAAACGTAGAGTGAAATCACGTTATAATAAGAAAGGGTAATTCTCTTAGTTTTAAATACTTAATTTAGAAAACAATCAAAATTAAAAATATTATAATTTCAGTACAGGTTTATCATGAAATTAAATAATACCTTTATGATTTTTAATAATTTTATGCTGATGGCAATAAAAACAACATGAAACTAGAAAACTAGATCCTACCATGTAATTTTTCAGGCTATTAAAAATGCGCTGACAACATTGGAAAACTGTGTTAAACCATTATGTTTTAGAATTGTATAGAGAGATAAAGAGCAAATCGGTGTGAATAAAAAACCATGCAAGGAGTTTACATTGTTCTTGCTGTCTTCAGACTCTCCGCTTTACAACATTGATAAAATTGTATACCTTGCAATTCAATTTTTTTAGCAATATTATATAAATAATAAGAAATGTTAAATATTTATTAAAAGTTATTTTTTTGCATGAAATTATTTTTGCAAAATTAATAATTGACATGCAAACATTTTTCCAATTCGCTTAAAAATTTCTCACGATAGTGCGAAATATGCAAAAGGTTAAATTAACATTAAGACGCCCAAACTTTGGAATGCTTTCCTGACCAAACTGTTCGGACCATATTTCTCTGATTGCGGCTACCTCTTATATTTTGGAGGTCAGAAATCTGAATATGGCGAAAACTAAGGTATGTTTATTCAGAGAAGATAAGTTTTTGTGTCTGATTTAATAACTTATAATATCGTCTGCGCAAATTAATTCGCATATTTAAGGCATTCGAAATATCGTCTGCGCTAACGAGCGCAGACGAAAGCGTAAGTATTTATTTTAAATAGCCACGAAAACAAATCAACCATGAAGTTACCTGGCATTGACAGCTTTGTTCATATTTGTTTATTTATTTTCAGATACTCTGGACACATTTGCAAAAGTGACGCTGAAGTGTGCGGGTCAGAAAGTGAAATCGAATGCGTCACGTGGAATGCTTGGAGTAGATCCATTTTATAATTTCAAAAGTTCTTTTGTACTCCCACCACAATTCATGTTAGACGCCAGCCTCGTCGTTTCCGTTGTGGTCAGAGGAATTCTGGGTCGAGGTTTCACATTGGGACGCGTGATCTCTGGACCTTACACGGAGCTCAGTGATGGCACACTCTCACACTGGGGGAAAATGGATAAAAGAAATATCGTGCAATGGAGAAATTTGTATTTGTAGTAAAATTATTTATTCACCGTCTATCATATTTTAGTTTTTATTAAAAATGAAGTCTCTATTAGAGGACGCAGATGATATGTATATGAAGAATAAACAAAAACGACCTCCAATCTAACAAATCACTGCTATGGAAGGTGGTATTGAAAGCTTCAAAATCTTTTTGTTTGCCCAATGTAACATGAAGGATTTTAAAAATGAAAATTCATCTGAAAAAATCCATCAAAAATCTCTGAAGAATTTAAAATGTTGGCAATTTTTTTTTCAAACTGGGAAAAACACATTTTTTAATTGAAACAAATTAGATTTACTTATTAAATCTCTGATAAAATATGTTAAAAACAATATTATAATTTGAGTTATTACCTCTTCGACTTTAAAATAGTTATATCAAATAAATATTGAAAAATAATTGCTGAATAAATATCGTCAAAGTTTATTCACGTTTTTCTTTCTTCAATTTCAGCACCTTTATGAGTTTGTTAAGACAAACACCCAATCTTATTACGAAAATATTTTAAATCATTCTTGAAAATTTTCCCGTTTATGTAAGTTCATTTGAATTCGCTACTAGCCTTAAAGATTTCGTTTTATGCTTTGTTCTATCTTTTCTTTATTTTTTATTTTCTGTTTTTTTACGTGATATTTATTACTTAATGTGTTCTATTCTATTTTGTTTTAAAACATTTTTTTGAGTGCTCCTCACACTATTGTATTCACATATCATACTTTGGCTATATTGATACAATATTAGAAAGCACTGCTTTTTGCGGATATAACCGTGTGAGCTGATGAAGAGATTATCTCTCTCTTTTTTTTTCTTCCGGATTTTTTTATTAAAAATTTTATTTTTCGCTTTTTTCCTTATTCTGTAATTTTTTCCATGTTTTTCTCTACAATTTGAACTTATTTTATGAGTTCTATATACTTGCTGCTTATGCGCGGTAAATAAAACTTATTGATTTTCTTAATTTTCTTCGTTTTTGTCTTTTTTCTTTTTGTCCTTTCGGTACTTATTTATTGTGCTACACACCCACACCCACCCACTACTCACGTTTCAAATTAAAATTAATTAAATTTAGTATATTGTCCGATATTATACATTTATAAATAAAGTATTACAACAATAACATTTACATAAAAGTAAATATTTCTGCATAACTTTGAATAATAATAATTAATAACTTTATAATAATTAATAATGATAATGTACTTCTTTCCTTATATTAATGATTATATACTGGTGAAAAGAATAAAAAAATAAAATAAAAAATATCAAAAGAAATCTAAAATGAAAAATATTATAAAATATTTAAAATAAAAATATATCAAACCAAAATTTCACAATTTGTGAAAAGTTCTTTTCTTGAAATAAACTGGATCCATTGTTCAGGCCTGTAGTTGTGTCTAAACTTATAATATTATTCGTCCATGGAAGAAGAAAAAAAAGAATGTTTGTGTTCTTTATCATCATTGTACAACTCAACTAAAAAATGTTTGCATATAGTTATTGATCATGCTAATCTTTGGACTTTTTCTTCAAAAAGTGTAACAACTGAAACATACACAAATTGTTTAAAACAAATTTTTCAAATTCAAGTTCCAGATAAACTTTTAAGTGATCGTAGTGCCGCATTAACAGCATCTAGATTTAGAAGATTTCTTAGAAACTATAATTTTAAACAATTATTGACTTCAACTCATCATCCGCAAACAAATTGAAAAGTTGAAAAATCTAATGCGACAATAATCTCTAGGTTAAGATGTAAAATCAATCAAAACTCTAAAAAATTCCGTGGACAAAATTATTAAAGTAACACATGGATATAATTACACCTCTCATTCTGTAACTCAATTTCCTCCTGCTTACTTAATGTATGGAAAATTACCTGGTGATTCTTTTGTAAATCAAGATATTTATCCTCCAGTTGATGAAGCTAGACAAAATAGCTGTTCAAAATACCCAAGAGTTTTTTTAAGAAAACCGAAATTCACTATGACACTCATTTTTTGGAACCTAATTTTAAAGTTACTGATTTTGTAATTTACGAAGAATTCCATTACCCTAACACAAGGAAATTAAATTCACCATATTCTGGTCCATACAAAATTGTAAAGAAATTATCTGACATTTGAAATTTATAAACCTAATTTTCTCACTAACAAAGAATCAGAAATGGTACTTGTAAACAAATTAAGAAAATTTTATCCAAGACTCTTTCAATTGTATGTGAAAAATCCCCAATAACTTTTGAATGCTGATATTTTCATACGTCTTTCAATTTTATTTTCTGCCCCTATTTTTCAAGTCCCGTTATTTTCATTTTCTTTCTATTAAGTTATTATTATTTTTATATTCTTATTATTCTTTCGACAGTTTTGGATTTCTGATCCCCAAAATATAGGAAGTAGCCGCAATCTGGGAAATATGGTTCCAATAGTTTGGCAGGGAGAGCTCTCCAAAGTTTGTAAATGTTAATAGACCCTAAATGTTAATTTAACTTTTTGCGTATTCCGCTGTATTTCGAAATTTTTCAAGCGAATTAAAACATTTTTGCACACAATTATATGATTCATTTATCCAAAGAAAATTCCATGCAGAAAATAATTTTTAATGCATATTTATTATTTTATTTCATAATGGTCGAAAAACCTTTGAATAGTAAGGTGTGCAATTTCAAAGATTTTACATGGAAAATACAAAATTTGAGCAAAATTGGTCGAGTAGTTCCTGAGAAATCAAATTTTAAATATCTGACTTTTTCGGTTGTTGTTGTTAATTAACGTCGCACTAGAGCTGCACAATGGGCTATTGGCGACGGTCTGGGAAACATCCCTGAGGATGATCCGAAGACATGCCATAACAATTTTGATCCTCTGCAGAGGGAATGGCTCCCCTGCTACGGTAGCCCGACGACCTGCACGCGAAGTTGAGCACCTTACGGTAGAACAGTTTAACGAGGACCAATACCGCACACCCTCGGTCCCTACGCAGACTGATCAGAGTGGTCACCCACCCGCACACTGACCGCAGCCAGTGATGCTTGACTTCGGTGATCTGCTGGGAACCGTGTCTTAACGATCAGTCCACTGCGGAACCTGACTTTTTCGGAAATTCAATTTCTCTGGAATTATTCAAACGATTTTGCTTAAATTTTGTATTTTGACATGTAAAATTGTATTCTTTAAAATTATTCACAAAATGTTATAGCTTACAATTAAAATTTTTTCGACCAATATTAAATAAAATACAATTATTACAAAATGTAATAAAATACACTGTACAAAAAACGGCAAGTTACTTTATGTTAGAGCTAATAGATTTTTTACACCACTTTTTTCCCGATTTAACCCCTCTCCTATTTTGACCATGAATAATATTTTCTTCTCATCTCATAACCACAAAAAACGTATTTATAAGTATAGAATATTTTTGACTTAATGCAATGTTTTACTTTTTTTTAAAAAAAAATATCAGTTAATTTAATCAATGACTTTTGTTTGAAAAAAAAAATCAAGTGATTTAAATCATGCCAATTAAGCAGATTTCAGTGCTATCAGTCTCGCCTTCCTTAGTAGTGACTCGTTAGATTTCGAAATTCTTTTTGATTGCTTGAATTTGCAACCTAAACATGTAAGCTTTATTCACTTTAGGTTTGAGAGTTCAAAATGGCGGAATCGTCATAGAGCACACTGTTACAGGATGATTTTTACAGAATACAGGATGATTTTTATCACAACCGCACTATTAAAATGAGAAAACAAGCATTATTTCAGATCTTGTTTTCTTGTTCAGACCGTGCCGACTTTCACCTGTGAATGTCCGAAATATTAGTTCTATCCGATTTTATATCAATTTATTCCATGATATTATTATATTTATTCAATATTTTAATATCTGCTGAGAATAGATTAGGATAAACATCAGTATTCAAAGTACCGGTTAAATGCATACCGGGCAGTGGTACTTGACCTTAAAAAACTTTGATGTAGGGCATACCGGGCAAGAGCACTTAGCTAGATCTAGTATATATTTCGGACATGGGCCGGGATAGCCTGGTCGGTAGGGCACTGGACCCGTGTCGAAAAGATCATGGGTTCGGTCCCAGCCGGTTGAAGACTCCTCGTGTAGTAAATGGTGAGTGAAGCACATTAAATCTGTCGGGTCACAAAGTCCTCCAAGTTCCCATAACAAATCATTTCCTCTGGGGGAACTGATACAGAAGCTCCCTTGTCTTCTGGATTGGAATCGAAATTACATGGATACGGGGTTGAACATTGTTTGTCGTAAACCCAGCTGTTCAACTACGATTATAAAAAAAACAAAATATAATAAAAACTATGTAGTACCAAATCTCTTACAATTATTTTACCACAAAAGCAAATTGAACATTCGTAGTCGTAAATCCAGAATTGGGTCGATTTTTCAACGACGGTTATAAAAAATGAAATAAAAAATAAATAAATAACAAACTATGTAGTACTAAATCTCTTACAATATTTTACCACAAAAGCAAATTGAACATTCGTAGTCGTAAATCCAGAATTGGGTCGATTGTTCAACGACGGTTATAAAAAATGAAATAAAAATAAATAAATAACAAACTATGTAGTACTAAATCTCTTACAATTATTTTACCACAAAAGCAAATTGAACATTCGTAGTCGTAAATCCAGAATTGGGTCGATTGTTCAACGACGGTTATAAAAAATGAAATAAAAATAAATAAATAACAAACTATGTAGTACTAAATCTCTTACAATTATTTTACCACAAAAGCAAATTGAACATTCGTAGTCGTAAATCCAGAATTGGGTCGATTGTTCAACGACGGTTATAAAAAATGAAATAAAAAATAAATAAATAAAAAACTATGTAGTACCAAATCTCTTACAATTATTCTACCACAAAAGCAAATTGAACATTCGTAGTCGTAAATCCAGAATTGGGTCGATTGTTCAACGACGGTTATAAAAAATGAAATAAAAAATAAATAAATAAAAAACTATGTAGTACCAAATCTCTTACAATTATTCTACCACAAAAGCAAATTGAACATTCGTAGTCGTAAATCCAGAATTGGGTCGATTGTTCAACGACGGTTATAAAAAATGAAATAAAAAATAAATAAATAAAAAACTATGTAGTACTAAATCTCTTACAATTATTTTACCACAAAAGCAAATTGAACATTGGTAGTCGTAAACACAGAATTATGTAAGTTGTTCAACGACTGTTATAAAAAAATAAAATAAGTATATAAAAAAACTACATCTGTAGTACTAAATCTCTCACAATTATTCTACCACAAAAGCAAATTGAACATTGGTAGTCGCAAACCCAGAATTAGGTCGGTTGTTCAACGACTGTTATAAAAAAATAAAATAAGTATATAAAAAAACTACATCTGTAGTACCAAATCTCTCACAATTATTTTACCACAAAAGCAAATTGAACATTGGTAGTCGCAAACCCAGAATTAGGTCGGTTGTTCAACGACTGTTATAAAAAAATAAAATAAAAAATAAGTAAATAAAAAAACTACATCTGTAGTACCAAATCTCTCACAATTATTTTACCACAAAAGCAAATTGAACATTGGTAGTTGTAAACCCAGAATTAGGTCGGTTGTTCAACGACGGTTATAAAATAAAATATTTCGACCATTTACCAAAGCGAGTATGTGATTGTCAACATTCACCGATCGAACATTCACCGATTCAACCACCAATATCCATCATTCACAATAACCTATGCATGCCATTTTGAAATCAGCATTTTCAAGAATTTATCATTACTTGTCTGTTATTATTCCTATTTAAAAATAAAGTAAAAAAAAACTTGCTTTTGTATAGTCTACATGAAATTAATTTTCATATCTATCCCAAATCGGATTTCCGTTTGAAATTCAAAGAGATTTTTCAAAAATGAAAAATCTTCAAATGGGCAATCTTCATTTCATCATTCATTTAACTTCAATAAATTACAAAAAAACGTAATTACATAACCAATTTGAAATCATCAAAAATCAGTTTATTTAGCTCAACTTACACTGGTGTAAAAAATTAAGAGAATTTGCAGACTTAGTCGATTACTTCCAGAACAACTGAACCAATTTTAATGACATTTTATATGCACATACATTTATACAAAACAAAACAAATAACAATTGTAATACACACGCCAATTGCCACAGGAAATGACAAACTGCCTTATTTCAAGTATGAAGTCCTTATTTCAAGTATGAAGGCCTGCAAGGCCTGTATATCTGTAAGAGGGGAACCATAATCCCCCCTTTTTTTTGTTTATTTTGCAACCGCTGTTTCATACCTTCCAAGTAGTATCACTCACGATAATGAGTGCGTGTTACAATTGTTGAATGGTTATTTGTTTTGTTTTGTATCAATGTATATACATATCAAATTTCATTAAAATCGGTCCTGTAGTTCTAGAGATAATCGGCCGTGTCTGCAAATTCTCTTAATTTCTTACAACAGTGCATTTCATAATTTTGAGGTGTATCAATTTACGAAACACGTTTCTAAAGTTTTATATGAGAACAACTAAAAAAGTGTTTTCAACTCAGATACAATTTTTAGCGGAGTCATAATCATTGCCAATGCATCGATAAGTCCGGGAATAAGAAGATAAATCTGTTGAACCAAAAGAATTTTGAGACCTAGAACATATTCCATGCTAATTATCGTTAAACTAAATGCCCCCTCTGGACACTACGCTTCAGAAAAACAAATTATAGTTGTAAAACATTGTTCTTTTTCCATTCAAGTTTGACCTAAACCTTTTTAAAGTTTGATCTGATCAGTCAAACAATTTCCTAGGGGTTCCTGAATTCCGAAATGCTTTCATTACCCTGACATTGGTCAAAAAGAACAAGTGAGTAAAGATTTTAAAAGGAATGACTACAAAATACACTGATGTAAGAAATTAATTTGATTTATTGAAATTACATACATTTGCTGACTTGTGTGCTCAATATAGGCTTATAAGTCATTGTCAAGTAGAAAATACAGATAGAACAATTCAGAGAAGGACATCACAAAGAATACATCCAGGGTTACGGCGGGATTCGAACCCGCTACCTCCACGCTTAACAGAGCGTTTGGACCGGCGATACCACTCGGTCAAGGAGGCCCCTAAGAAATTAAGAGAATTTGCAGACTGCGTCCTTTATTATCTCTAGAACTAATGGAACGATTTTAATGAAACTCGATATGTACATACATTGATACAATGCCAGGCAGGTGGCCGAGCGGTTAGCGTGCCTGACTGCGGAGCCAATGGCTGCGGGTTCGAATCCTGTTCTGGACATGAATCTTTCTCTCGATGTGTTGTCCTCTGTTGTGCGTGATGTGTGAATGTGGTGTGTGTACGGATATCTGTGGCAGTGTGGTGTGGGTAATGTTGCTCGCCTCCGTGACTTAGGTTTACAGATGCCCACTGGGTGACGTTAAATGAGCAACACTTCCGGCATCTTCCGAGGTAAAGAACGTAGAAGTTCAGTACCTACTGTTAGAAAAAAGAACATTGATACAATGCAAAGCAAATTATCTTTCGTCAATTATAATACACACGCATTATCGTGCATAATACTCGTTGGAGTAGGAAGGTATGCAGAAGCAGCGGTTGCAGCATAAATTTAAAAAAATGAGTTAATAGGGGTTATGGTTCCCTCTTGCAGATATACAGGCCTTTCAGTGGGGTTTCATACTTAAAATAAGGCAGTTTATCATGTCCTGTGGCAATTTCATACCTTCCGACTCCAATGAGTGTTACGCATGATTATGCGTGTGTATTACAATTGTTGAATGGTTATTTGTTTTGCATTATATCAATGTATCTACCTATAGAATTTCATTAAAATCGGTCCAGTAGTTCTAGAGATAATAAGGGACGCAGTCTGCAAATTCTCTTAATTTTCTTACACCAGTGAAATTAATTGATTTGATTTTTAACCGATTTTAACTAAATTTGATTAAAGTTTGTGGAATACTCGTATGCTGGCTTTAAAGATTTTAAAAATACATTCGGGGAGGAGGATCATCCGACCTGTACCTGTGCCTATAAATTACTCAAAATTGGCTGGGAATCTAAACATATTAATTTTCTTTAATTAGAGCTGATAAATTTTATGTTATATTCATTATTTTTCTGCTTAATATTAAAATATGAAACAGAACTTAATATGTTAAACAGAAATAAATATTATTGCCGCTATAGTAAGCATGCTTTTGCTTCGTATCATTGTAAAGCTGAGGTATCGTTTTGCGTACAAGTATTTTTTCTTTCTTTTCCCAGTTTTAGAGTTCGGGGGGGATTTAAACCTCTTAGTTTTAAACATTTTGCAGAACGAATCCTGGTTTGTACAACCAAAATCTTGTTTACTCAGATTTAAATGCTCATTATCATGCAGCATTATTAAGTGTGTTTTCGTTTAATAATTCATTATTGCAAAGGTATCATTTTGGTTAGAAGTATTTTTCCTTCTTTCCATTTTAGGCAGGGGAAGGAGGCAAATTTTTAAAGGTCCCTTGGTGCTACAGATTTAGAAGGTGAGGCCCAGTTTTTACAATCAAAAGTTTGTTAACTCAGAATTTACTGCACATTATGCTGCAGTATTAAGTACGTATCGGAATTAATCTTTACGGAGATTAAATACTATTTTTCCTTCTTCCATTTTTAGAGGGGAGGCGGTTCTAGGAGCCCGTTGGCTTACAGAATTTTTCAGATGGGGCCTGGGTTTATACAATCAAGAATCAGTTGACTCATAATTTTGTGCATATTATGCCGTAAGTGTACGCATGGCTTTTTGTTTCATAATTTATCATTGCGAAGATGAAGTATCATTTTAGACAAGGAAAAAAATGCTTTTGAAGAGGAGAAGTTGAAAAACGATTATTGGAAATAACTTTTTAAGTTTCATCGGGCTTCTTTTAGTTCCTTAAATGTCTGTTATATATTTTTTGCTAAATTATTGACTTGGATGTTTACAATGCGTCGTTTCTTACATGAATTTTAAAATACATATTCAAGCTATTGAGGAACAAATATAATACTAAAAAATTAAATAGTAATATTAAAAAAAGTACATTGAAAAAGAAAATAGATAAATAAAATATCGCGCATTAGTGAAAAATTTGAAATCTGATTTGTTTGCGTTATTAAGTAAAGCACTTCTCCACAGCGAATATGAGTTTAATCGAAAGGTTAAAGAACATTCAAAATGCTTAGCAAAACGAAATGGTATTTTCCCGGTTAAGAATCCAGACGAATTTTTGTCAATCTGGAAATTTTTCAGTCTTCTAATCGTTTAGTAAATTTTTTTTAACTTTTATATTTTCGACACGTTTAGAATTTTTGTTATTTTGCGATCTTTCAAGTTATTTTAGATTTTTATATTTAGGACATTCTTGCAGAGCCTGACTAAGGCAGGGACATACGGGGCAGTTAGCCCGGGGCCCAACATCAGAGGGTGTCCCCAAATTTAATAGAAAATTTATTTCAAGTTTCCTTCTTTAATGAACATTTTTCAAGCAAAATATCAGTACAGTGTAAAATCCGTCAATTTAATGTTAGCTTCTTCATTAATCTATCGTATGAACACAATCTATCTTTCGCAAATTCACGGCTTTCAAGGGCAAAATTCAGCTCAATTTTCGCAATGACGTTGGACAAATATGACCAATCAAAAGCCTGTGTTTTTACATATCGCAAAATGTGATATGTTTATAAAAATACAGGCTTCTGATTGGCTTAATTGAGTCATCGTAATTGCAAAAATTTACCTAAAATCCACCCTAATGTCAGCAAGGATATGAATTTTTCGTGGATAGATGACAAGGTTAATTATCAAGAAACTGCATTTGGCATGATGGACATAGAAATGTCAGAAAATCAATAAAATGGACAGGATGATATTTCGTCTGACCATTGGGGGGGGGGGATTTAATAGCTATTTTAGGTTCTAGTCAATTTTCTTGTCATCCGTAATGAGATGAAAAATTCAAATAACTCTATAAAGTTCGGTTCTTCATAGCTGAAATAGTGAAACAGAGAGGGGCCCCAAAAGAAATTTCTGCACCGGAACCCAATTAGGCTAAGTCGGGCCCTGCCTTCTGGAAAAAATTTTTTTATTACACCAATAAAAATTTTATAACATTTTAAAAAAGTAATTGAAAAACAAATCTTTAACCCCCGTAACTTTCTGTGACGCGAATGTTTTAACTGGAAATTAATTGATTTTGTTTAACTGCACTGTAATTGTTAATTAATGTTACGAAATCTTTTTGGCTCTGCCAATCAGGCGATGATGGCGCCGAAAGTGAGGTTTCTTCAGATCAATATTGTTTTTCGTCCGTAGAGCTGCCCTCTGGCGGGGGAGTCATTCATCACCTTCCCTGCAGGAAAGCAGACATTCGATCGAGCGTCCCTCCTTGGATTAAAATCAAGTAAGTTAAGATTTTTCCTCATATAAAAACATTCTAGAAAGTTGCATTAAAAGGGATTTCTTTTACTTTTGATACCCTTAATAAATCGCATTAAAAAAGGGGGGAAATATGCATTAATAGATAGTTCCTATTATTGTTTAGGAAAATCTCCGGGGTCTGAATAATACATTGAGAAATAGTAAGAAAAATATACGGCTCAAAATTATTTTTTAGGTTGGAGATGGGTGTTTTTATTTTTTTACGTTGCAAAACATATCTCTTTGACTAGTTCCACCACAATTTTGTGCCTTTTACAGAAATTGTATTTTAATTTTAATAATTTTTTAAAATTTTTGATGATTTATTTATTTATTTTTGATTTCCTAAAGAATAATAGGAACTATCTATTAATATGCATTAATGGATAGTTCCCATTCCTGTTAAAGGAAATCTCCAGGGTCTGAATAATACATTGAGAAATAGTAAGAAAAATATACGACTCAAAATTATTTTTTAGGTTGGAGATGGGTGTTTTTATTTTTTTACGTTGCAAAACATATCTTTTTGACTAGTTCCACCACAATTTTGTCCCTTTTACAGAAATTTTATTTTAATTTTAATAATTTTTTAAAATTTTTGATGATTTATTTATTTATTTTTGATTTCCTGAAGAATAATAGGAATAATAAACATATCTCTTTGACAAGTTTATAATCCACTGCAATTTTGTCCCTTTTACAGAAATATTTTTTTAATTTTTAATGATTTCTTTTTAGTTTCTAATAATTTAACTTTCATTTTGATTTCCTAAACAATAATAGGAACTATCTACTAATATGCATTAATAGATAGTTCCTATTATTGTTTAGGAAATCTCCGGGTCTGAATAATAGATTGAGAAATAGTAAGAAAAGTATACGGCTCAAAATTATTTTTTAGGCAGGAGTGTTCTTATTTTCTATTCTTATTTTCTTATTTTTCTATTGTTCTTATTTTCTACGTCGCAAAACATAACTCTTTGACAAGTTTACTATTCGCAAATTTATTATTCAAATTGAGTTTATAGAATTAAAAAAAACAGTAAAACTGATCCATACAGAGTATGCTACCCATAATATACATATATTTTTTTTAGAATCATTGTTAAAAATAAAATTTAAAAAAAATTTGCATATTCGGGGTCACAAATTAGTCATTAAGCCAAAAATCTAGCGAATCACTAGTGATGAAAGCGAAAGGAAAAATATTAAAACCAGTTTGGTTGAAGGCGAAAAGCAGTGTCAGTTTCGGTATTCGTCATATTGCATATTTTTTTCGCTAATAACTGATTACTAATCTTTTATTTTAATTATAAAATAAGTTGTTTCTTTTTTAGTCGTCTAAAAATTTATTTGTAATTTAATGAAGAGATTTTAATAAAACATTTTATAGAATAAGATCATTTTATTCAACGAATGTTGAGTTTTATAAAAACCTGTTCCTGATAGAATTTGATTATACATAGCTTTTTTTAATTTTAATTTTAGTTTAATCTTTCAATAATTGATACAATTTAAATAATATACAAACATATGCATAGATTTGGAATAATATGTTAACCAGTTTCTTAAATATATATTTTATAATTATTAATACGAATACATAGTCAACATCTTTAAGCATCTTAAAACTTCTCAACATCTCATATATCATCATAATCTTAAAATAAATTTGTTAATTACCTGTCAGGGCGTGTTTCGCAGAATTATTTTATCAACTATTTAATTAAATTTTAACATTTTTAAAAATCTTATTCTTTACGTTACCCCAATTATTATTTTTCCATTAATATACTAATCAAATTTTCTTAGTACTTTAATTTATGTTTTCCTTTAACGTAAAATTCCTTTTTTAAATTATTGTCAAGTTTTTATTGAACGAAAACTTAGAATTATTGCCAGCTAGCTGAGAATTAAATCTTGTTAAGAAATTAAAAATGTTCTGCTGATCAAAATTATTCGATGTAGAACAGCTGACTATTTACTAATCTTACTATTTTTTTTCGAAAAATGAATATAAATTATTGATCGTCTTTTTTCATTGTTTGTTATTTATTTGCGCAGTGAAAAGTAAATGAGTATGTGTGCACAGCAAAACATACAACAGTTTGCTTTGTTTTTTTAAATGAAGGAAAAATTATGGACATGCGATTACATTTTGATGTTCAAAGTCATTCTTGCCCGCTAAATTTAAGAAATTCACCCTTTTAAAAAGGATTATGTTAAAAACATTTGCTTAAAAAATTGTTAATATTATTTCTCAACTTTAGCACGATTCAAAAAAATATTGCTATATCAGAAAAATGCTCGATATGTCATATTTTGTTAAACAGCCACTAAAATAGAAAATTGTAAAAAGAGACTAGGGATCCTCTTATGCATGTCATTCGACTTTGAAATTTCAAATATAAAATGCAATAATTACAAGAATGCGTTATCTGGCTTCTACTACCAATAAAAAAGAGACAAAATCGTCTGCAAAAGAAGTTATCTCATGAAAAGAATGTCAGAATTAAAAAAGTTTTGAAAAAACTGTAAAAATTGGTACTCTTGTTTAACTAGGTGTTGTCTTGTTAACTACATAAACCTAAATTTTCCTTTCTTTTAATTTTTTAAATTATATTTTTTGATAAACTAACAAAATGAGTGTGTAAGTAATACCCATTTTTTTTACTGCAAACCAAGTTTACTTAGTATCATTCGCAAATCTTATGAAGTGCAAATTCTGGAGGCGCCGTGTAGGATAGTAGGTTATTTTATGCATGATTGGTAGTTTCAGAAGTTGACTCTAATGTTAGTAGTAGGTAGCTAAATTCTTTCAAAATTACAAATCTTACTGTTTTGCAAATCTTACAAAGCAGGTGTATTTTTTTAAATGCTTATTTATATGATTATCACATAGGCCATCAGTTTTCCCTTGATGAAGCAAAAACCTTGACCCCAGTAAGCAGCCGAAAACTAAATCATTATGAATTCTTATCTTTTTAACCTTTTTTTTAAAATTCTCTAATCTTGCTATTTAAACACTATGATCAGCTGCAATATATTTTTGTTTTAGCCAAAATATTGAAAATTTTTTACAATTAACATGCATCAATATAGTTAAAGAAATAGTTTTCAAAGGGCGCATCTCTAACAATACTTCAGTGAATCACAAAAAAAATGATTTAGCACAATTTATGAGTTAGTTTATCCTCTTCATAACCCCACACAATTTAATGGTTAAAATTGATGATTTTTTGTAAAAGGAAACTGTTACAAACCAGCTAAAATAAAAGAGCTGACAGAAAAAGATGCATAAAAGTTTGCTACACTACACTAAATAAATTATTTATATTAAATAATCAAAATATACATTTATAAAACATTCGTTTCATATAATTTTTTATTTTAAAAATGAGAAGTCTTATGGCGTTTATCTAACTTATGTTTTACAATATTTGTAATGTTCAAAATGCTTAAAAGGTATCCACTTAAATCTTATAGGAAAAAATTCAAACATTTTGATTCTACACTGGTTATCATAAATTAAGGAAAAATCACAAAAATAGCGATAACTCTTTCAAAAGTAAGCCAAACCGTGCAAAATTTGCATATGTTGTCCACTAAGAGTAGCTGAGTAAAATTGCAATATGCAAATTAGTGGCGCTGCACTCGGCTTACGTCATCTGCCTGGAGCATAAAAGTCCAAGTTTGAGAGAAAGCACACAAATTTTACTGTGATTGCGACATTGAAAATCTGAGATAGCCAATTCGTAATAATGACCTCTAGGCATCATTTGCCTGAAGAACTACGATGGAGAGCCATCGGGAGACTAGAGGCAGGGCAGAGTCAATCAGAAGTGGCCAGATGGCTAAATGTGAGTCCATCTGTGGTTCATAGACTTTGGAGGCAATTTCAAACCACAGATTCGGCATCTAGGAGGTTCAGTCAAGGACGGCCAACTGTTACGACCAGTGCCGATGACCGATATTTGACATTAAGTGCACGCAGGAATAGAACCGCTACTCCGACACATCTTAGATCCTCTCTTGCTGCAGCCACCGGAAGGTTGGTGTCAACGTCAACTGTGCGCAGAAGGCTCCACGAAGGTGGTCTGTATGCGAGACGACCAGCCATTTGCGTGCCGCTCACATCACGCCATAGGAGAGACCGTTTGCAGTGGGCCCGACAACATGTCCACTGGACGTCAGATCAATGGAGGCCTGTTCTCTTTACGGATGAGTCCAGGTTTAGTCTAGAAAGTGACAGTAGACGTTATTTGATATGGAGAGAACCTGGGACCCGTTATCATCCATCAAACATCCGTGAAAGAGATGCATACGGAAGAGGCAGTGTCTGTGTTTGGGGAGGCATATCCTTAGGAGGGCGCACATACCTCCATGTCTTTCCAAGGGGAACCGTGAATGCTCAGGTTTATCGAGACAACATCCTTGATGCTTATGTGCGCCCATATGCCGGGGCAATTGGTGATTGCTTCCTGTTACAGGACGATAATGCAAGACCACACAGAGCTCGCATTGTTGATGATTATCTTCAACAGGAAACAATTACTCGCATGGAGTGGCCAGCTCGATCCCCGGACTTGAATCCTATCGAGCACGTTTGGGATGCTCTAGGGAGGCGTGTATCTGCCATCAATCCGCCACCTCAGACCCTTGCCACGCTTGCAACTGCTTTACAAGAGCAATGGCTCTCACTTCCTATTGAACTGATAGACCGCATAATTGAAAGCATCACACATCGCTGTTTGTGCTGTATTGCTTCTAGAGGCAATCATATTCCATATTAAAGGTACTTTTTCTATTGCAAACCGATACTTCCAATTTGTTTATTTTATACATGTGCTAATTTCTATACTACTATTAATGTCTGATAATTTCTTTTTATGTTGTTTAATACCTTACTATGTGTTGTATATTGTGGGTAAGTTTCATAAAATTCCATGTGTAATTTCTTGAGTTATCGCGATTTTTGTGAATTTTCCTTAATTTATGATAACCAGTGTATTTATAGTTTTCAATTAATTAAGCCACAGATTATGTAACAAATGAATGTCACTGACTTATTAATCGGGAAGTTAAATTATTAATTCAACTCAGCAAAACTTGAAAGAATTATCTACCACATACGCATTTAGTTTCAGATAATTTATTTTATTAAGCATTTTTATCTTACGTAACGCGGTGGGAAAAATATTTTCTACCAAAAGCTATAATTTTTAAATATTGTTGCTCAGCTACTTTTTCACCTATAATTTCTGCTGCCATCTTCTAATAATTTCAGAAAATTAAAATAATACCAATTATAGGATTTGAATGTTGGAAACAGTTAAGGAATCAAGAAGGGAGGCCAAAACTGGGGAAGTGTTCTGTCTTGTGCATAAAGTGCTCCTTCAATTCATTACTTTTCATTAAATTTATTTCTAGTTACAAGCAGAATTTATAAAACGGTTATTTATAAGCATAATTACTTTATAATGTAAATATTTTTTTCGTACTGAAGTATTGTACATATTTAGCGTATTTTTTTTCCTCTTCATACAGAAAAAAAAAATTATGAATTGATTCTCGTTTAATATAACAAAATCACAAAACTTTTTATCCTAGGCCAAAACTAACTGTTGTCTGCCTTCTGCAAACAAATTCCATTGTCTAGATTCCTACACTGGATTCTAATTACTTTAGCAAAACTACTAAGTGCATGAGTTTTAGGCACTTTGCTTTCGAAAAAAAAGTTCCACAAAAATTTAAAAATTATCAAACGCTATTTCTCTTAATAAAGGAACTCTTTTATTTTCCGAGAAGCACTATACGTTAGGTATAGTGCTATCATATAATATGCTAACATTAAAGTTTGTAAAAAAAATCTAGAAAATAAATGTTGAAAATTTAACTTAATATCTAACATGGGGAAAACGCATCTTTAGGTTAGATCATAAAAAATAACTATATTCTGATCAAAAAATGAATGCATCCTGAAAGCTGTGTATATAGAGGTTTTGCCTCTCAATGCGATAACTCAGAACCAAATCGAATTCTGCCCTCGACTACAGTGCTGATGTCAAAATAATATCAGATCATGGGTTAAAATCCGTGCTAACCATGAGAGTTTTTCGTGGTTTTCCTCACCTAAGGCCAATGTGGATTAGTTCCATTAGACCATTTCTCTTCCGCGAAGGTTAGTTTATTCCATTACTTGGTCCAGGAGTTCCCCTGTCTTCTGGGATAGGTTCAAAATTAAAAGCATAAGCAGCTGAACATGGATACCCATAAAACCAAAAATAGGTTTGCTCTTCAACGCCGATAATATAATAAAATACCCCGAATTTAAACTCAAATTTATACCTATGGGTGGAATCTTTTTTTTTCTTATAATTAGTTTTAAATAATTTTTACCATAAACTTCGTGTTACAAAGAGTTTGCGCTATTCAAATTTTGCATCACCTACTTTTAAGCCACGACTACCGAAACTAAAAATTAATTAAAAAAAACATGAATGTGAGTTTTTAAAATTTGAAGCGACTAATTTTGTAATTAGGTTATTTTTCGAAGGATCTCTCTTTTCATGAAATAACTATTTTTTGCAAATGTTTTGTATTTCCCCCAATACTTAATCCCTTGTCTTCTGGATTGAGTTCAAAATTACAAAGCTACGGAGTTGAACATAAGTAGTCGTAAACAAAATATTTGGGTCTGACTAAGGTTATAAAATAAAAATAAAATAAAATGTTATGTTTTGAGCCGTGGTGGCTCAGGGGATAGAGCTTTCGCCTCCCGGTGAGGTAATCCGGGTTCGATTCCCAGTGTGATGGCTAGACGAAACGAATTCCGCACCCAACTCGCACCGACTACAGTGCTGATGTGAAATATCTTCAGTGTTAGATGGATTGTTGGTTAGAGTCCCCTTGCAGTCAGTGGGAGTGCTAACCGCAGGAGGTTTTCGTGGTTTTCTTCTTCGTGTAACGGAAATGCAGGTTAAATCCATCAAAAAGTCCTTCAGGAAGGCAAATTTTTCCCAATACTTTGTCTAGGAATTCCCTTGTCTTCTGGATTGGGTTCAAAATTACAAAGCTACGGAGTTGAACATTAGTAGTCGTCATTGGGTCGGCAGTTTAACGACGGTTATAAAGTAAAATGTTATGTTGTGATTTCCAGTAGTAATTCGCGACTATTAGTTTAATCTATCTTTAGTCAGCGCCCTCTATGAAAATGGTGTCAATGTAAATTAAAGTCTCAGTTTTACAAAAATTAAAAGTGTTTGCGATCTAGTTTTGAAAATGTTTGAACAATTTCACCAACGGGTCTCATAAAATTTGCAAGGGTTTCCAACTTACATGAGGTCGGGGGCCACAATTAAAAACACAAACCAAAATGCGGGCCGCAACTTTATCAAAATTTTATGTAGGACTCTTTTATGTTTGAAGGAACATTAAATATTACAGTCAGATTTTTACCAAGTTGTACAAAACAAAAGTATTAAATTACAAATTAAAATAAGAAGCAGATTTTTAAAATATTTAATTGCATATTAAAAAATATGGGCTACAATAACTTTAATGTGCACCCATGTATTAAACAGTTAATGTGCAACAGATATCTAATTGTTAAGATATAAAACTTTAAAAAGGTTGGTATTAAAACTTACATAGTAGCACACAAAATGTTCAATGACGAAATTGAGGCTTGTCTGCTGCAACTAGTACCAGAGAATAGATATTTACATTTTAAATTTAAAATTTACAAATGTGTGTAAATATTTTCGTTCAAAATGAGTGGTTTCAAAAAGTTAAATCGGAGAATTTCTTTGAGAAAGTTTCTGATACACACATGCTAAATTATATTCCCAAAATACAAAAAAAAAATGAAATAAAAAAAGCAACGTACACGATTAATTTTGTATTTGAATAAATATTTTCTTGGATGCAAAACCTGAGAAATAATTTTTTTTGCAATTTTGGTATGATAAATTTCACAGAAACGAAGAAATTACGTTTTCATTAACGAGAAAATCATTTATTAGATATTTTATAACGAGAAAAGCATTTGTTAGATATTTTATAACGAGAAAAGCATTATATAGATTTTTAACGAAATTTGTCCGCAAAAAAATGACAACTAATATATTTTAGTTCGCGGGCCACAAAAAAAGGCTTCACGGGCCGGATGCGTTCCCGGACCGCCAGTTGGAAACCACTGAGAGGAAAAAATCTCGCCAACGTGATGACTTTTAAAACTTGCAGGATAGATTTTTAATATTTAAGTCATTAATTCTTTTTAAAGCTCAGCTGGTTCCTTACGCCAGGAAATCGTTTAAAATTACTTCGTTTCGAAATTTAAGAGTGTATTCTATTTACTTATTTTCCTTGTCACAATAGTTTCGAAAAATATTTTTAATAACTAAGATGAAACAAAATTGACTGCATTATGAAATCATTCGTTTTTTCTCTTTTCTAGAAACACCATGAAACTGCTGTTCGTAATAGTCATGCATGCCTTACTGGCCCTGGAATATGAGGTATGCTTTCTTTCCTTTTTTTTAATTCACTTTTATTTTAAATGCTCATGACACGTTTTTTTTTCTTTTCAAAATTATCTAGTTCTTTTAAGTCATTTATAGCTCCTCTTTCCTTCTAGTAATTTAGGCAATGAAATTATAGTGAAAGGTAACAGTAAGAAACGAGAATGCACAGGGTGATTTGTAATGACCGCCCTTACTATATGTTTTTGGATACCTTGTCAAAATAAGTATTGACATCAAAAGATGCCAATTATTAGTCAAACAAAGGAATAAAAAAAATGGGCTATAGAAATTTGCCGAGTTGAAAAACATTGTGATGCTCTCTGTTTCCTCCGGCAATAAAAGAGGTTTTGATGTTTTCAGTTCCGTTCTCTTCAAAATGGATTTCAAATACCGTTTTCGCCTTTTTTTCGCTTTGAATATTAAATATTAACGCCTAATGTGCATACTTTTTTGACTACATATTAGTCAAGAATTCGAAAAAACCTATATTATACGAAATACGACGGTATGTTTTTCCCCTCCATTTGTAAGAGCTGTTTTAGAGATTCAAAATTTCCTTCGAGAAGAAATGTGATAAATAAAACCTTTCATGCAATTGATATACATACATAAATTTAACTATTTGTTTAATTTAAAAAATAAATAAATAGTGTAAATCTCTCATAGTTTTAGAGATTCAAAATTTCCTTTGAGAAGAAATGTGATAAATAAAACCTTTCATGCAATTGATGTACATACATAAATTTAACTATTTAAAAAATAAATAAATTGTATAAATCTCTCCTGTAAGAGAAAGTGAAACCATGGATTGCCAATTAAGCAGCAAAAATTGATAGGTTAAACATTTATCGACTTTATTTACGTCGCACTCGAGCTGCGCAATTGGCTATTGGCGACGGACAGGGAAACATCCCTGAGGATGATCCGAAGACATGCCATCGCAGTTTTGATCCAAAGTCAATTTATAAATTGACTTTGGAGGTTTTTTAATATTTGTTCAAGTACTTATCCTCCCAAATCATCGGACCGATTGTCTAAATCATCGACTGATTGTCTAAAAACAACTACAATATATAAATATATATATATATATATTATTTAAAAAAAAGTCATTTTTTAGGAACAGGATTATTATGTATGATTAAACATCATTTTTTAGAAATAGGTTCCAAATCGATCGAGTGGAATCCTCTAAGAATTTATTTTACTAAAAGCATGATATAACAAAAAAAAAAAAATGCTTAAATTGTGCATAAAAATTGTTCTTTTTACTGATGAATTGGAATCATCACTAATGATACCTTCATCTGTGATGAAACAGCGCCAAATGTGCGCAAAGATAACGATTAAAAGAGATGCTGAGATCTTATGATCCGATAAGCGTGGCTGTTTGCCAAGATTGTGACGTCACACAGAGAGAAAGGGTGGTGTCAATTCGATATCTATTTTTCGGAACGGAATGCTTTTCAATTTATTTACCCCCAAGTTACTTTATCCTCTAAATAACTACCTCAGCAAGAAATGTGATGAATTATGAATGCTTTATATGCACATACACAAAATGTAACTTTTTTTTTAGATTTTTTGCTTAGTTTTGATCTTTTATGAATGTGTACTATTCGCAAGAAATGTTTATAAATAAAATAAAACTTTTCTTCTGTGAATGTAAAATAAAATGAATATTTATGTGCAACAAAAATAAAATTATTTTCACCTTATCAGTTTATTTAGAAAAACTTTATTTTACAAAAATGTATTTTTATTTTATTATTTCCGTTTTGAAATAATGAAATGAATAAATTTTATAAATTCCATTTGGCTATAAAATGGCGATGTAATTTCTGCTTGTAGTGGTCAACGATTCAAACTTTTATTGTCATCTTGCACACAGACCTCCAGTTAAAATTTTAGCTCGCCAGCTAGTCCGAAAGGGGTCGTAATGTCGATTTAAGATTCCCTCCCGCGATACGATGTTGACTAAATAAAGAAAAAGTCTTAAAAAAATCAAACCACTGAGCGATTATCTCGACAATACATTTCTGAACATTTTTTTAAAACTATTCTTTGGTATTCAATTTCATCCGTTATTTTGAAAAATACCTGCTCGGCACAAAAAATTGTAGACAAATAACGAGTTCGCTCCCACCTCCAATAATATTTAAAACAATAAAATGCACTTTTTTTTTTATTCTATGTACATTTTTTAAAACTTGTAATGGAGGACACTTGATGTTAATATAGTTTTTTACAAATATTAATTTATTAATTAAATTTAATTAATTAATTTTAGTTTCATTTTGGAGAGAAATTGTAATTATTTAATAAAAAGTAACTAAAATAAAAATTTTCTTTGTTGACCCTAAGTAGGAATTGAGCCTAAAAAAATTTTTTTCATATTATTTGTTCATTTTTATTAGAATGCTTTCGGGAAACAATTCATTTGCTACAGATAAATAACGCTAAATATTTAAATATACAATGCATAAAAAATGTTTTTTTTAAATTAAAAATTGAATAAATTTAAATGTTTGTCTGCTTCGCCAAGATAGATTTTGACCTTCTTTAGATTTTGTACCACAGTATTTTTTCGACATGATATTTCGTAACGGTATCCGTTAACCAATATCCATTGTCTACAATTAAAGGTCACATTTTTAGGATTTTCCGCAGTTTTGCCGTTATTTTATTCAATTTATGTAACGGGAAATTCGATAAAATGAATGACTCATACAAATTTAATTGCATTAATTTATCTATTCCTCTAAAGTAAAATCATTCATTTTTACAATGCAGGCCTTGGATGATTTTAATAATGATGGAGATCCCTTCTTGGACATTGACTTAAAAAAGCATCTCAAACTAGAAAATGGTATGTATGTGTTACGTTTTTGATCCAAACTGCTGAAATGAACTTTTTTACGAAGCCTTTGTCCGACTATTTTTACAATGCTACCAAAAACATTTTACTGTTATATTGACTAATGAAATTATCGGCGAAACCAATTAGTGCGCCAATTTTCTAGCCAAAAAACTAAAATGCAATTCTTAAAGTAGGCCTAATAGAGAAAACCTACAAAAAAGTTATTGTGATTCTTATTTGTGCCAGGACACAGTGGGCCAGCATCCAGGGTTCCAAAATCAGTATTTCGATAAAATTTGTTTCAAAATTTGGAGTTTTTTATTTAGGGGTTTTTATGAGCAAGTAAATTGAATTCATAGTGGAAATTTTGAAATACACTAAAAATACCTAAAAAAACAATATGGTGGGCAAAAATTAAAAAAAATAATATAGCACGTTTAAATAATTAAATATAGCAATGAAAATATAATAATTTTCGTCATTTTATATTAAAAATGAAAAGCAAATTATATTTCCGAAGTAATATTACAAAATAACGATAATTAATTACAAAATAACACGAGAACATGAAAAAAAACATAATTTTTGTTTTTCAGTATATTTAGTCCACCTTTTCAATACGTACAAAATGGGGCAGGTTTTTTCGAAAGAAGAAGTATCAAAGAAGACAACAAAAAAAAGTTTAGCTAATTTCCTCGTGGAACTTTTTGGAACTAAGTTTCGAAAGTCATTCAAACATTGTAAAATGTCGAGAGATAAGATATAAACTATAAGTTTGTCAAGAGTATTAACTAATCCAACACATTGAAAAATTGTACTATAATTTCAGACTAATTACTCTGATAAAAATGTAATAGTAAGGTGAAATTCCTATATATATTTCTGAAATAAAAACTTAAAACTTACATTTAAAAAAAGTTTGTAACATATTTTTCATTACATTGTACTCTTGTCAGTCCCAAAAATTAAATTATGTTTGGAATGATTATGAATGCTTAATTTGGGCTATATTAAAACTGCCTACACATATTTTAGTTGAAAATTTAATTTTTGACTTTTGGCCAAATATCATGGTCTTCTGGCCCACAGTGCAGGAGTGGTATTAGTTAAACCAATGAATGCTCCATTGTTATAATTTTGAATATAAAGTTATTACCTGGTAAAGACATGTCTGGATCCGGAAGCCCTAGCAATCTACAATTGTAGGGAAATAACAATTAAAATAATCATAATTCGTTTATTTTTTAAACCACTTTCACAGATCTTAAAAATTTGTTTAAATTCATCTCTGATAGTGGTCGCCAAGTCGCCAAGTGGTCACTTTTAAATCAAATTTATTAGACGGAAAATAAAACTTCGAATCTTAAAATTTACAAGCACTTTTTTTGGGTTTCAGCAGACTGAGATAATATGAATAACTTTCTGAGAACACAGATTCTCAATTAGAAAACTTTCAGTGCGCATTGATTAACTCTTTCAACTAGTTTCAACCCTTAGGTCGCCACTTCATTTTGGCGAGATTCGCTTGAAAATCACGGATTTTTTTTTAAAAAATATGTTTGATTTTTATAGAACTCTGTATTGATTTATGCCACAAGGATGTGTTTGGTAAAAAACTAAAAAAGGCTGAAAACAGAAATCCAAAAGCGCAAAAACACTGATTGAAAAAATTCTTGAAATTTGAGCAAGAAGAAAGTGTATGTAGGAAGCATTTATGCACAGAATGTTATCAAGGCTTTAATAAAAATATCGATGCTAAATGTTATATATTTTGTTTAAATTGTGTGAGTATGAATCTCAATGTGGGATTTTTAAATCACGCGAATACGAAATTCGACATTTAATTTAAAAAGTCGCGTGAATACGGATCTCGTTGCTTCATTATGAGATCGTGTGAATATAAATTCCGATGTGTAATTTTGAAGTCACATGACAGCGAATCATAATAATGGCTTTTACTTCGCATGAATACCAAACGCGATATTCGATATAAAATCGTGAAAATACAAAACACGATGGGCGATCTTTTTCTTGAAAATTAGAAAAAAGCAAACTTTCTTTGAAACAGCGAATTTCTCTTTTTATTATTTGATAATAATAAAAAATCTTCCGCGATGATGATAAATTTTCCGGATTTACGTCTGGGTTAAAGTAAACTGTATTAAATTAACCATGTTTAAATATTATGTGTTCTGCAGATCCGTGTGAGACAACGGCGTGCGGCAGAGGACGTGAATGTGAAGTGAATGAGTTGGGTGAGGCAGTGTGCATTTGTCAGAGGATGTGCAAAAAGAGAAGAAAGAAGCCTGTGTGCGGAACTGACGGACATTACTACATCAACCATTGTGAGCTACACAGGGCAGCCTGCATATCAGGAAGGAGTGTCCTCATCGACCACAAAGACTCGTGCCTCAAGAAGAAACGTAAATCTTTTTTAATCTCCTCTTTTTGGTAGACTATTTTCAAATCTGGAAAAAGTACACCCAAAAAATTAAATAGCCCTTATGTTTTAAATAATATAGATGCTGATGACCTAAAAAAATGCCCTTGACCAGTGGTCGGAAGTAGCACATTACAAGTATTGTAACTACGCTAGCAACAATTATACCTTGGCCTCAGTTGGGTTCAATATGTGTCCTAAATGAACATGCTCTGAGAGAAAAATATTGGGATGTCTAAGTTCTTTAATATTGGTCCTATGCAGTGTCAATATCGGCCTATATAGGGCCAATATAAGAGTTATTTTCGTTGAATAATGGTTATAAAATATATGCTGAATCTGACAATTCCGTATAGGGCTGATATTGGTTTTAAAGAGGCAGTAAACTTTTGGATGAATCTGACAATTCCATATAGGGCTGATATTGGCTTTTAAAGTAGCAGTAAAATTTTGGGTGAATCTGACAATTCCATATAATGCTGATATTGGATTTCAAAGTGGCAGTAAAATTTTGAGTGAGTCTGACAATTCCATATAGGGCTGATATTGGATTTTAAAGTGACAGTAAAATTTTGGGTGAATCTGACAGTTCCATATAATGCTGATATTGGATTTTAAAGTTGCAGTAAAATTTTGGGTAAATCTGACAATTCCATATAATGCTGATATTGGATTTCAAAGTGGCAGTAAAATTTTGGGTGAATCTGACAATTCCATATAATGCTGATATTGGATTTCAAAGTGGCAGTAAAATTTTGGGTGAATCTGATAATTACATATAATGCTGATATTTGATTTCAAAGTGGAAGTAAAATTTTGGGTGAATCTGACAATTCCATATAATGCTGATATTGGATTTCAAAGTGGCAGTAAAATTTTGGGTGAATCTGATAATTACATATAATGCTGATATTTGATTTCAAAGTGGCAGTAAAATTTTGGGTGAATCTGACAATTACATATAATGCTGATATTGGATTTTAAAGTGGCAGTAAAATTTTGGGTGAATCTGACAATTCCATATAATGCTGATATTGGATTTCAAAGTGGAAGTAAAATTTTGGGTGAATTTGACAATTCCATATAATGCTGATATTTGATTTTAAAGTGGAAGTAAAATTTTGGGTGAATCTGACAATTCCATATAATGCTGATATTTGATTTTAAAGTGGAAGTAAAATTTTGGGTGAATTTGACAATTCCATATAATGCTGATATTTGATTTTAAAGTGGAAGTAAAATTTTGGGTGAATTTGACAATTCCATATAATGCTGATATTTGATTTTAAAGTGGAAGTAAAATTTTGGGTGAATTTGACAATTCCATATAATGCTGATATTTGATTTTAAAGTGGCAGTAAAATTTTGGGTGAATTTGACAATTCCATATAATGCTGATATTTGATTTTAAAGTGGAAGTAAAATTTTGGGTGAATCTGACAATTCCATATAATGCTGATATTGGATTTTAAAGTGGCAGTAAAATTTTGGGTGAATCGAACAATTCTATCTAGGGCCCTAATTGATGAAATATCGGCCCTGTGAACCCTTATTGAGCCAAGATTCGTGAATAGTAGTCCAATGAGGATCTAAGTTATTTTGCTGCTAGGATACTGTAGTCGCTAATTTTTTTGCAGTTCATAGTGTAGTGTGCTACATTTTTTTAAAAAAGAAGTAGTGTTGTGAGTGCGATTTTTAAAAAAAACTGTAGTTTGTAGCGACTCCTGGCAACTACTTTTTACGTTAGCTTAGTAAAGAAATAGAATACTAACGCAAGTAATTTTTCGAATTTCATGGGTACAAGTCTTCGCTGGTTTGTCAAATGCCCCTGCAACTGTGAATAAACAATAATTGAGTATTTAGAGGCTCGCATAACTAATATTTAAGCTAGTTATTTCGAATAATATATATTTTTATACAATTTATGACTTTGATCACACTTTCACGTGTGAATGCACACTCGCGAAACATGGATGTTATTTCAAAGGAAAGGAACATATTTTCGATGTACTTAATTTCTTAGAAGAAACAAAACAGCATTAAATACTTCACGAAATGGCAAGTATTTGATAATATCCTAGCATTTCTTAAATTAAATATTCATTGTCGAGAAGGGCATAAAAAGTTGAATTAAATGAAAAAAATTCGAAAACAAAAGAATAGAATAACAAAATGGCTCATGTAAACATTTCGAAATATTTATTCATGTTAAGTCAATTTTTTATTCAAAACCATTTTGAACGTAGGTGTTAATTAATTTCTCGAGCAAAGCTCGGTTCCTTGAAGTAGTAACTACATTTCGAAAGTAGTTAGTAGTCACTACATTTAAAAAAAGTAGTTGCAGTTGCAGTAAACTACAAAAATAATGCAGTTTTTCCGACCACTGCCCTTCACTAGAGAGATAGAGCGCTCATCCCAATGAGGTGACCCAGATTCGAATCCCAGTGGATGCAAATTTTGTTCCCGGTACTCGTCAAGCACAGTGCTGACATAACATAACCTCAGTGATAGGCGGATAATGGGTTAGAATCTCCTTACCATCGGGCTAACTGTGAGAGGTTTTCGTGGATTTTTCTCGCTATTTTAATTTTAATTTTCTCGGAAAATCAGGCCAGTTTACCCCAATGTTTGCTCCTTGTCTCTTTTCTGAGTTGGATTCAAAATTACAAAACTACGTGCAATAGTATGTCGACTTTACAACGCCGCTTATAAAATACAATGAAAATAAAAAAAATTTCCCTGAAAACTATGACTTTATTAAAAACAATCGATCTTTAAATAATAAAAAAATAAAGCTCTTAAAGCATGCTTTGTATATTAACATGCTGCGTGAATCATAACTTGTATTTATGAATTGAAAAAAAAAAGAAGTGATTAAAATAAATATATAACTTATGAATAACATAAAATTGTAATAAATATTTGATTTTGATATAAATAAGAGTATATAAAAAAAATTTATTGCAATTTTCAAGAATATCAGAATTGCATTTTGCAATTGAATGACTTTTGATGTTCTTAAAATCGAAAAATTGGCTTTCGTTCAGAAGAAAATTCTTATATCTTAAAAGAACTCTAATCAACATTCGTTATTGAGAAAAATATTTGTCCACCGGTGAATGTTAACAATCCCATAGTCGCTTTGGTAAATGTCCGAAATAGATGATAGGTCTAGTTAAGTACCACTGCTAGCTATTTCCAACACTGATGTTTTTTAACATCAAGTGCCATTGCCAGGTATGCATTTAACTTGCACTTGGCATTATCGAAATTAAATTTGGACCCGAGATTCGAACAATGCGCGTCAATAAATTATTTGTAGCATACTTGATAACTGACATATCTTTGGTATTCTTTTATTTTTACATTTCAAAAGCATGTCTGAGTTGGCTGATATAGCCAAGGTTTTGAGTTTTAATTTCTGCTTCACCCTTGGCTGCAGCAGCTGTATTTCTAACAATGTTTTTCGTATTTCAAACAATGAACCGATTCCAAATTTTTTTCAAAATATGTTTTAGGACAGGGCTCGAAAAACCGCTCGTCCTCGGCGGTCAAAATTTCCCCGCGGACAACAAATTTCTCGAATCCGACGTCTGCGCGGACGGCCATTTTCCCGGTAATGTTCGTGATACATTTTCAATTTTTGTTATCTTACGAGAGTCTAGAGCCTCATTTCTAAAATGACCCTCTAATCTAGAAATCCCTTTAATTCTTTTATTACTGTATAATGTAATCCTAGTAACTACTAATTCATTGTGCAATGTATATAAATGTTTCTAATAAATAAGAGGAAATTATTTTTTTTATTTATTTAGAAGTTACGGGCTAGTTTCAAAGGAGGACGGGTACATTGTTGGACAAGCCGTCTTTTTTCTTTTCTTTCCTCCAAGCCTGAGCATTTTCCTAGGTTATGAAAAACCCTTAACCATATAGCCCAGGACTTGGCCACTAGTCCAGCTCTACTACAGCCTAGGAACGGATTCAGTCAGCGGTATTAATTTTTCTACTTAAGGACAAGCCGTCTTCGGGGACGGGTAAAATTTCTAAGTTTTTTCGAGCCTTGTTTTAGGATATACTTTAGGCGTACTTTCATATAGTTTATTCTATACACCCTTTATGTTTGCTTAAAATATTTAATTCAAGGTACTTTCGCGTAGGTTCTTCTTCTTTTAAGGCTATTTTTTAAAGTACAGGATTTATATGATTCTAATTTGTTTTAGGGAAGAATTCGAAACCGACAAAGCCAGCATTTTATTACGAAGAGGAAAAGAAAGAGATGCCATCTTGGCGAAATTTACCACCTTATGAACTGAAAACTGTCTCTCCAGCAGAAGAGGGCGAACCCACTCAGCGAGAATGTACACACGAAGAATACGATTTTATGAAAGAGAACCTCCTACTCTACAATAACGCCAAACTCATGGACAGCAAAAAATCAGGTCAATATCTTCATGTTTTCCAATAGCATTACTGGAATTATTTATGTATTTTTCTACAGCCATTTACGAAAATTATTTAAATACAGTCATTTACAGCCCCTAGCCACATTATTAGACACACTATGAGATTCTATGTAAAATATTAATTATCAGGTGATATTCTATACAGCTTTATTGTTTTTACGCGACTAAAATCGGTTTGCACTTGGTTACTTTCGTGTATCAATTGGATTAATTAGAGGATATATAATCTGAATATATAATACATATAAATATAGAATACTTATTATATCAGATATTATATTAGTATATTATAATAATTAGACCATATTATTTAACACATTGCAGTGTTTTAAAAAACTGCATGTTTTGCACGAGTTTATAGTTTATAATTATACTAGGAGGCTCCGCCCCCTGCTCGCTAACGCTCGCCAACCCCCGAGAATTGCTACGCAATCCTATGTGGTTCACGCCGTGAACCATGGCTCGCTGCGCTCGCTCACCAATGAACACAATGTTCTAGCACAAAAACATAATATATTATCATCAAAGACATAGTATTTTATCATCAAAGACATAGTATTGTACTTATGTAGAAGAATTCTACCAATGTTCTTATTGGCTTTTAAAAAAGTATATTAGCTATTTAGATTGTACAAGGTGAAAAAATCAAAACATTAGCTAAATAAGAAACATATTAGCAAAATAAATTATCAAATATTGCTTCACTAATATTCTGCATTTTAAAGCGTGAAAATTCAATGCATAAATGTTGTTGTTGTTTCTAATCCCCAAGAGGTCCATCCCAATTAGACCAATTCCATAAGTCCAAAAATGTCCAGGAAATGCATAAATAAACGCGAAATATAAAAAAATTCAATGCATTCAATACAAACACTTAAACGTTTTTTAGACGTTTAGGTAGCTCCCAGTAGAAAAATATCAATTCAACAGCGGCCTTTTAAAGCATTCTCACTTCAATTAATTAATTAATTCCTAATTGGGTATACTATAGCCTACGTCACAGGTTGTGTTATTCCTACTAAATTTAACCCATGAACGGCATTTTCTGCGAGCCTAACTTCAAGCCACAAATAAACAAACGAAGTGTTCGATCGTTTAAATAGCTGCTCGCCAGATTTTATTGCATTATAAAGAAAAGTTATTGAAACTAAATGCAACTAAATAAACAACAACAACTAAAACAAATAACAACAACTACTAATAACAATAACTAAATAAACAACAACTAAATTCCATTCGTTTAGCATTGCGTCATATGCTGTTCCTACTAAATAGAAGTAGTTGTGTTTTTTTCATATTATACCCAATTGAGTTTAAATTAAATAGTGTCATGTTTTTAGTGCATGAATCTGAATTGAACAACCTGATAATGCTCACTCTGGTTATTGTTATCTGGTTGCTCACTACGTGCTCTTGCGCGCCGAATCCAATCAATTAAAAATGAAAACTGTTGCCAGCGCGAGAAAAGAAATATCATCGGTTTTATTGATACATACATACATACGTACGTATTAGCGTTTTATATAATATAGATGTTTATATTTAAACATATATGTAATGGGTTTTTATTCAGGAGATTTTTTTATATACTTCCTATTTGTATTTATTTTTAACGTATTGCATTACAATGTTAATCCATTGACACACGAACATAAGCTAGTGTAATCCGGTTTCAGTTGTTTAAAAACTCTAAAGTTGTAGAGTATCACCTAAAAACTAAGATTCCACATAGAATCTTACAGTGCGTCTAATAATTTTGCTAGGGACTGTAGATAAGTTAATGGTTGGTTAATGAACGTTTAAAGCTAAGCGCAGATGACGCTATATAGGAATTAAAATTCGTCATAAGACTTTCGGGTTACTATTTCCGATCGGTTTTTACGTCTAAAGGCCTGGTTTCTTAGGACAGGACGCCGTCAGCTGGACGCTCGACGTCATCGAACGCTCATCTTGAACTACAATTGCCGTCCAACTCAACTGCAGTTGGATTACAACGTGACGTCAACCACATAAGCAATGGCGGACAACATCCAACAGCACATTGAAATCAGCCAAGATTTTGATTTTGACATTAAACATAGCTTCTTCATTAAACATAGCACTCTTCATTTAGCTCAGCTATAATGGGTTTTTTCCTTGGACAAAGTCATTATTTGTTCTCTAAAACACTGGTCGACAATCACAAAATCAATACAAATTCAAAATAAGTATTTGTTTACGTTATTAACGCATGCGCAATGAGAGATAATGTCTGCGTTGAACCGACTGCTCACGCTAAGTTAACAAAAAAGTATTTTTTTGTCGTCAGCTCTACGTCAACTTTCCGCTGACGCCCAGATAAGGCGCTAGTCCTAAGAAACCAGGCCTTGAGCTAACAAACCAGTATTTTGTTGGCGTCAGCGGGACGTTGACGTCCCGCTGACGCCCAGATAAGGCGCTTGTCCTAAGAAACCAGACCTTAAGTTTGAAAAAGAGCGACATCAAATATTATTATGCTTTTATTGTTTACAATATAACGCCTTTTTTTCAATTTGCATTTCAACAAAATAAACCACAAACCCAGATAGCAAAATAAGGTTTATTTTCACTCAGCAAAAACCGTTTAATGTAATCCTAGAAAGGTTTGCAATACGGTTTACCTGTAAGCCTTTTAACCTTGAAACGAGATCTGTGACAACCTGCTCTATTCTACGCACATTAGACGTGGTAGAATTTAAAAAAAAGAATCTTTGTTCAAACAAATATAATGCATTTAAAATTGAAACTTCCTGTATGACGTAACTACCACTATAAATATTAAATACCGATTCACTAGTATATAAAACATGTTGACTTTATACTTAATAGAATCATCTTCAAATCGATGAATGTTGACATGGACGATAATCAAATCCCCACGCCGTATTTATCATTGAAAAGTTTCGTAATTAGTTTTATTTTTATTTATTACAAAGATCCTATTAACACCGGCTAGTCACCCTACTTATTTGATTTCGGTCATGAAAGGGAAAAAACATTCCTTAAGTTGTCCATTTTCTGCATTTTTAAGAGTTCAGCCGACAGCAAGAATTTAAAAAAAGAAAAAAATTAGAGCAAATGGCTTGTTAAAAAACATCCTCAACTTTTCCTCAATATCCTATGCTTGTACCATGAACGCATCTTTAATATTGGGAAATATTCAGAAAGCCATATTAATATCCAGGATGGCTGATGGCATATTTTCTCGGATATTATTAGTTTTTCTCTCCCCCCGCTTTTTAACTTTATTATATTTCTCGTCTGAATGCTTTTTTTTTCTCCATAAAACTCGCCATTGATAAAAATGAGGCTGCTGCAGACGATTTTCTTCCTATCAATTATTTTAAAGATTACTTCAATTATATTTGCTAGCTTATAGCTTTCATTGAAAAAATTAATAAAAAGGATAGTTTTGCACTTTCTTTATCGTTAACTATTATTTATTCCGTATCTCAGATGAACTCAATGATCAGAATGAACATAATAGCATTGGCAGATTGCGTCACTAATATTATTATTGTTTCGTGCTTCCGATAAATCTACCCGATCTATCCAGCGATGAAATAACTTAAATTTACAAGAAATACCTGCGTACACATATTTACAAAAGCAACCATTTTATTTTCGTAGAACACATCTAGCACTACATTCTTTCTGTTGCCACTCACACTTTTCATATATACACAGGCTAAAAAATCATTTTAGTTAATATTTACACTTTAAATGAATGACGTCATCTTATGAGAGTGACGTAACACTCCCACCTTTTGATTATGCGTATTTCAATAATCAAAATAACAAAAAATCTAATATAAATTTAAAATTATGTGTCCAAATATCTTGATGGAATCTTAACCGTTCGGCCGCTTCTTGTGGTAACGATGTTTCGTAAGGTACTTTGGAAATTTTTATGCTTGTCACCTTCATTTGAAGTTGCGCTTGCGATTGGAGTTGAACCTTCATTTGGTGTCGAACGTATTTCCAGCGGATAAATCCGCTGCACTGGCCTCAAAAACTCGGTATGTGCTGTTTTAAGTCGAGCCACGCGTATCCTTTTATCTTTTCCCGGATAGACGGCAATAACTTTAGCCATCGGCTAGTGTAATCTTTTCTTTAAGTCATCTTCGATTAACACAATCTCGCCAACCTTTAGATCATAATAGTTATTCTTCTTGCGCGGTTGAAGGAGTGTCGCTAGGTATTCGCGGCGAAATCTTTTTCTCAACTGTTCTCTTAACGTCTGTTGATACCTATAGCGTTTTTTAAGATCTATTGTATCCAGCTGATCTAAATCAGGTACTCCCACCGTCGAGATCTCTTGTAAAAACATGGACGGAGAAAGAGGTATTAAGTCATCCAGATCTTCTGAGAGGTATGTGAGAGGTCTTGAATTGATAACGGACTCGCAGTCACACAGAACACTAATCATTTCTTCGTATGAAAGGCATGCTTTTCCCAAAATTTTTCGAAGAATATTTTTTACCAATTTCACCATAATCTCCCAAAAGCCTCCCCACCAGGGAGCAGATGGTGGATTAAATTTCCATTCTATTTTGTATACGGATGTTTCAGCTTCAATTGACTTCCAATCTAAGGACTGAAGTAGATTCTCAGCTCCTATAAAATTACTCCCGTTGTCACAATAGACGATGTAAGGTCTTCCTCGGCGAGCAATGAATCTTCGTAAACTTAAAAGGAACGCCTTAGTTGAAAGTGACAGCACAAGTTCGAGATGCATTGATCGATAAACGGCACATGTGTAGATGACAATCCAACTTTTCACACCTTCCTTTAAATGAAGAGGTCCGGCAAGATCTATCCCGACCACTTCAAAAACAGAAGCTTCTTTAACTCTGTCTTCAGGTAAACCTACGGGAACAGTTTTTATACTTCGTGCATTATATCGTTTGCATCTAACACAGGTCTTGAGGATGCGACGAACTGCTCGACGTCCATTAATAATCCAATAATTTTCTCTTAAATTGGACAGTAAAATTTGCAGTCCAGCATGTAAACATTTCAAATGCTTCTCTTTGATTAGCATATCAACCAATACAAGTTTTTCTGGAAGCAAAATAGGTAATCTAAAATTCTCGGTATCATTTCTCTCTGTCAATTTTGTTTTAATTCTATATATACCTTTTTCATCTTTGAAGACATTCAATGATTTTAAGCTTTTTATATAATCTGCTGTAAAGGCTTCATTTTGTATAACTTTTATAAGTTTGATTTCTGCATTTTCTATTTCAGCCAGAGTTAGTCCACCTTTTTTCCTATCTTTTTCAGACAGTTTGCAATTTTCAAGGAATCTTAGAATCCATCCAACCATTCTGACATTTTTTGTGTAGCTTGAAAAATAAGAAAAAAACTGGTTTGTTCCAAGCAAATTTTTACTTACGAGTATGGTTGTTCTTTTTTCCTTTTCCTTGTTGATAACGTCTTCATCAATTTTATATTCAGATAGAGGCCATGTGTTTTCAGGTAATTTCAACCAGGAAGGACCTTCCCACCACCTTGAACTCAATAATTTTGTTACCGAGCAGCCGCGTGATGGTAGATCGGCTGGATTAGAGTGACCGGGAACGTGTCGCCAATTTCCTGATGAAAGAGCACGGATTTCTTTAACTCTATTTCTGACAAACACACTCCATGGCTCATCTTTCTGGATCCATTGTAAAGCAGTTGTAGAATCGGACCAATAATGAATCTTGACATTTTCGATTTCCAAGCTTTTCTTAACGAAATCTGCTAGACGAGTACCAATGCAACAGCTTAGAAGTTCAAGTCTGGGAATAGATATTCTTTTTAAAGGTGCTATTCTTGATTTAGCAAGTAACAATTGTACTGTTGTTTGATATGGTGTCTCACATCTTATGAAAATAACAGCTGCATATGACAGACCACTAGCGTCGCAAAATACATGAAGACTTAAGCTACTATTTCTCAAAATAGCGTGACGGGGAATTTTCACTGTATGCAGTATATTCAGATCTTCCAACCATTTGAGAAATTTCTTTTTTATATCCTCGGAAACTTTTGAATCCCAACCTAATTTTGATTGCCAACTTGTTTGTAATAAAATCTTCGGATATAACATAATTGGACAAGTAAATCCGATTGGATCAAACACTCGATTAGCAAAAGATAATATTACTCTTCTGGTGATAATTTCTGGAGGATCTATAATAGTTCGAGTGTCACAAAACAATACGTCTTCTGATCTGTCCCACAGAAGACCCAACACAGGTGACGGTTCAAATTTTTCAGTTAAGTTTTCTTTCTCTGTAAACTCCCAACCTCGCAGTTCGAATTTCGCTGCAGCCATTAAGTCTGTCGAACCTTGAATGAACTCTTTTAACTCTTGTTCAGAATCCACAGACGTGACACAGTTGTCAACGTAGAAGGATTTTTTCAACTTCATAGCCACATCTTGGAAATTGGAGGATTCATACTTGTTCAAATGATGTTGAATAACAGCTCCCAGCAAAAAGCTGTTTTCGCTTCCTTTTCCTCCCACCACAGAAATTTTAAATATTTTCTATCGTCTTCATTTACGGATATTTGGAGAAAAGCCTTCTTTATATCTGATATAACTCCAATTTTCTTTTCTCGAAATTTTATTAGTAAGGTAGGGATCATTTTTAACAAATTTGGTCCTTTCATCAGGTAGTCATTTAACGATAAGTTATCTCTTGTTTTACAAGAAGCGTCAAAAACTGGTCTGACATTCGTGGTGGAATTGGACTTGAAAACTCCTCTATGAGGAAGATAATGGCCGGTGCCTTCGTTTGATTCTTCGATGAAACCTTCTTTTATCCATTCTCCAAAAACTGCATTATAACTATCCAAACGGTTATCCTTGATAAGTTTAGTTGTCATCGTTTTCAATCTTCTGCCCGCAATATCTCTGTTACTGAGCATATCGTTTACATCTTTCACCCAAGGAAGACTAATTTCATATCGACCATCTGGGTTTATTTTGACATTTCTAGAAAAGTGTTCCGTTGCAAGAGCATCGTATTCTTCTGAAGTAATTGTCTCGCAAGGATCAGATATACCAATTGTTTCCAATTCCCATAAGTCAGTAACCGAAGTATTTTGAATGAAAAGTGATGTTGAGATAAGCCCAGTGGAACTACAAGTATGGTTTGTTTTTCCCATTACAGTCCAACCAAGGTACGTTTCCATCGCTACCAGTCCGCACTTTAATTGCATGGTTTGACCAGTGTATAGTTTTCCAATATAATCCGCTCCTATCAAAAGTTCGATTTGTTGAGAATCTTTACCTACATCAGAGATATGGATTCCTTTACTTCGTAATTCAGCTAACCAAGAACCATTTTTCAAACTTGGAATACATCCACATATTACCTGTTGGTCTAAAACTTGAATTTCGAACTTGTTATTTTTCTTCATATTTCTTATCCACAATGTGTATTTTTTATGTTCTTTTCTGGAACTAGCTCCACCAAAGACTACGTGTGTTAAAGTTTCATATTTGTTGGTCTTCCATCCCATTTCATTTATTGTTGATTTCAGGATGTACGACCGTTGAGATCCTGTATCACATAGTGCTCTAACAGTTTTCCGTCGTCCATTGGCTTCAATAACTACCATAAGGGTTTGCAATAAGACTTCAGGTTGGCTTTGATTCGACAGAGTAGTATTTTCTTCAGCTGATGTGTCCACAGCCGGTGTCTGATTTATTTGGCTCAAGTCTGGGCACATTACAGGCCAATGTCTTTTGTTACAAACAATACATCGAATATTAGCCCTGCAGTGTTTCGAGCGATGTCCCACCTTCAGACATAAAAAACAGGCTTTGTGTTTCTTTATTATTTCCTGTTTCTCAGCTAATGATAAATTCTTTCCTTTAAAACAATTTTCTGAACTATGTTGCTTCCCGCAAAAAATGCAGTTGCGTTTAAAATGTGGTGCTATTGGCTTATTCTCAGAGAGCAAATCATTTGCAGTAAAAGCAGGAGTTGATATTTCGAAATCTTTGTCTCTTTTACGATGCGAAGAGTCATTATTTTTAAAGCCAGTTTTCGCCATAGAAATACGTTCTTCGCCTTCGACTTCGGCTCTTAAAAATGTTAATAACTGCGATAATTTATTGCCATAGGAATCACTTGAATCATTTTCCTTAGTAATTACAGGATTTCTCAGCCACACTCTTAATAAATCCTCTGGAATACATGATTCCACAAGCGGAAACAACATTGCTGCGTATTTCTCTTTTGTTACGCTAATAGACTCCAGTGAACGCAGATATGACTCCAATTTATCGTAAAGTTGCATTATGTTCATCTTTGCTTTTGTGTTCATTACATTTTTCACCACTAAATTTAATAATTCTCTTACGTAATATTCGACGAGAAGTTCTTCCCGCCCAAATCTCGTTTTTAAACTTTCTACCACTTTGGCATAATTATCAGCAGACGGCGGATAACTGTCCACAATTTCCCTTGCTCTACTTCCGACAACCATGCATTGAATGAGATATTGGAATTTGTCCTCATCACTCATACCTTCATCATCATGGATTCGACTAAATTGGCTCCAAAAACTTAACCAATCCTTGACTTCCCCACTAAATTTAACTAATTCTATTTTGGGAAGCTTTAATTTTGTCTTTTCAGCCGCCACAGACAAAGCGGTTTCGGGAAATGTGAGAAATTTTTCCAAATATATTTTAACTTTAATACGAATTGCATCGGTTTTTTCCTTGTACTCTTCAATTTTATCGTATTCTTCAGATAAGTTTTCTGATTTGGCGTCAACTAATAATTTATATATTTCTTCATCTAATAATGCCAAATCGTTTGCAATACGTTCAAAAGAGGAAAATTTAATTTCAATATCTTCACGAGTACTTTTATTCTCCTTACACATCGCCAATAACTGATTATAACGTTTTGTAAATGTTCCACGAACAGGAGTTCGTTTGGCGATAAGAGAATCCATAATTGCAGTCGCCAATTAATATTGCAAAAGAAAACTAACCTTTAAAATCCGGGTCACCACAATGTTTCGTGCTTCCGATAAATCTACCCGATCTATCCAGCGATGAAATAACTTAAATTTACAAGAAATACCTGCGTACACATATTTACAAAAGCAACCATTTTATTTTCGTAGAACACATCTAGCACTACATTCTTTCTGTTGCCACTCACACTTTTCATATATACACAGGCTAAAAAATCGTTTTAGTTAATATTTACACTTTAAATGAATGACGTCATCTTATGAGAGTGACGTAACAATTATTGCTTGTCTAATATTATTTGAAACCACATTGTTTCTTTTGTTTATAGTTATGCTTTTTAAGCATGAATCTTTAAAAACTAAATAATTTAAAATTAACAGTAATTGAAATTAAAAAAAAAAGTTAGGTATTGAAACGGAAAATTAATGGAGAAATAGTACTATTTCTCCATTAATAAGGAGAAACGTAAAAAAAAATCACATTATAATTGTAATAATAATTGTATAAAAAGATTTCCAAAAATGAATTATTATATAAAGGATCACAGTAATGGTGTTTTCCAACAGGCAATGAATATTTGGTGAGCATAATGTTTTCCCACTATGACCAGAACAACAACGGTCAGCTGGAGGCAGAGGAACTGTGGCAAGCTGCAGAGAGAGATCATTTGGGACAGTTGTCCACCTCTTGCATACTGGCCGACATGTTACTCTTCGATGACGTCGATAAGGATGGCCGGCTCAACATAAATGAGTTTTACCTGGCTTTTAGTAAGTTATACAGTAAGTTGGCGTCATTCCCTTGGCGGCTTTTTTAGCTTCCCTTTGTTTTGTTTGTACGCATATGTTCATAAAATTTACCATACTGTTATTGATTGGCAAATATCTCCAGAGAATGTTAGTTTTATAGAGGTTTTCTTTTTTATACACATATGGATCAAGATTTTTTTTCCTCACCACATCGTTTATACATTGCGTTAAAAAATTGTAAGACCAATGGCGGATCGGTGCATTTGTGCAAATATACCGCGATATCATATTTAGCACAATTGGTGCGTTCATGACAATGCACATTTTAGCGGGCTTATCATGTATCTATTATTGATGTTGAGACACTTTTTATACCAATTTAAACTTTTAAAATAATTTTAATTTTGTTAAATCCATACATTTTTAAAGAACTGAATATATTGTTTGTATAGGTGAGAACACTAGTAAAATTTAGCACATTATGCATCAAATCGAAAGAATTATAAAGCTTCCCTTCTAGTGTATTTAAACGAAAACCTGGCATGCAAAGGTTTCTTCGGGTTATTAACGATTACCCTAGCAACAATTTTACCTTGGCCCCAGTTGAGCTCAATATTGGCTCAATATGGGTCCTACTTGCACATGCACCAAGAAATCAATATTGGGATGCCTAGATTTTTAAATATCGGTCCTATATAGGGGCAATATCGGCCGTTATGGGACCAATATAGGGCCTATATTGGCTGATTAATGAATATAAAATATCGGGTGAATCTGATAATTCTATATAGGGCCGATATTGGTTGTAAAGTGGAGTTAAAATATCAAAATATCGGGTAAATCGGCCTGTTCTATTTAGGGCTAATATTGGGAAAATAATGGCTTTTTGAACAGTTATTGAGCCAAGATTCGTGAATATTGGTCCAATGAGGGCCCAAGTTATTTTGCTGCTAGAGTCATCTGAAAATATATTCTAGTGGTTCAAGCTTTCTCCTCCATGGCATGGACCAGTGCGCGGGCTGGCTCAAATTGCATAGTGGCTTTTGGAATCCACTCTTATATAATGTTAGTTTAAGAGCCGATAAAATCCAGGCTCGGTTGGGTGGTTTCGAGTGATAATAATAGTGTAGTGAACACTTCGGATCATCATTCCCAGATCGACGCTCAATGGAGCGATTCGAATAATAAACTGAAAAATATCAATTCCTAAAATTATGAAACCCTTTCAACAAGAAACACTCGGCCGAAATTTACTAAATTTTACACGAAAACAAAATTTATAAAATTCACGAAGAAGCGCTTAAGTTCATCTATCAAAAGGTACCTCATGATTGACTTCAGTTAGCATTATTGGTAACTCCTTTCTTCATATTGGTGACCAGGACGTGATATGAAATCCCCAACATCGATGGGCGGTCTACATTGAGCAGTTGATTTGCTCACAAAATAGCTCTCAAAAATCCGGTGTAGTAAATAAAATTCTCCAGGCCAATAAGTAAAGAAAAAAAAGAAAGAATGAGCGAAATATAATAAATAAATAGCATAAATTAACTAGTGGTATTCGTTCCTTGAATTCTATCATAGATAAAATTCTGGCAGGGGAGTAACTACCACTATTATAGTATGTATTACCACTACTTTATACTACTACTACATACTACCACTATAGACTAATGATGATTGAGGACCAAAAACGAATTCCGAAGAAGACATTTTTAAATCTTATAGGTCTGCAAACTAAAAGAGTGTTTAAAATTGTCGAATTGGCGAAAGCCAAGATTTTTAGTTCCTTAAAAATAAAACCTTTGCATGCGGGGATTTAAAAAAAAGCTTTTATGTTTCCTTCTCCATACTGCTTATTTGTTGAGCTTTACCTTTGATGGCTGTTTGTGATATGTCGATGTTATTTCATTTGTTATGTTCATGTATTTTATTTATAAATATTATATTCTTTATATTGTTATAATTTCAAATTATTATATTTTTGTTAGCACTTTGTTTTCGAAATGCGTAAGCTTATGTATTGTAGCATGACATGTGACAAGGGGAATTTGATGAATATTTATGACAGAGGCGTTAAAATAAGGAAAAAAAGTGTAACATCATTTATAACAGCCTCATAAGTGAGCATGAGATAGTGTTGCAAAAGTATTTTAATACAATTACTTTTCCTTTTTCCTTAAAAAAATTTCCAGGTGTGTCTGTGGTTTCTCTGGATAAAGCTCTGGAGGTAAATCACGTGACAGCCAGAGTGGGGGATAACGTGGAAGTGAAGTGTGACGTCACGGGAACTCCACCGCCTCCAATTATTTGGAGACGAAATGACATGGATCTATCAGTGCTTAACGACGAGGAGATAAAAGTAATTAAAATACCTCTCATTTGCATTAACCACTTCCATTGCCAACTTTTTTTTAGGAAAATTAACAAATGAATAAATATTTAAAGAAAATTTTTTTAATAGAATGAATCATCAAATTCTGTATTCCATTATTAAAAGTAGAGAACTTCAACAAAATATAATAAATAGGTTTTAAGTTTCTCAAAAAATATATATTTATTTGTTTGTGTACAATTTTTAGAAACCTTAGTGGCATTTTTGCAATTTTAACATCTGAACTTTTTCCTTAGTCTCTATTTTTTTAAAAAGAAAATTGACTTAAAAGCAGAATATTTTCATAATATTAAGGGCGTTCTTGTCATTTTTTATAACTGACACGATTTTTTTATTTTATTTTATTTTTATAACCGTCGTTAAACAGCCGACCCGGCTTTTTGAGTTTACGACTACTAATGTTCTACTCCGTAGCCTTGTAATTTTGAACACAATCCAGAAGACAAGAAAACACCTAGATCAAGTATTGGGAGAATTTTGCCTTCGTGGAGGATTTTTTAAAGGAACTAACCCGCATTTGCGTTGCATGGAAAGGAAAACCACGAATAACTCACACGGTTAGCTTGACGGCAAGAGGGCTCTAACCCATGATCCGTCTACCAGGGAGGATTTATTCAATGCAGCGTAAAAATAAATCGGAAATAATGCCTCACTTGAATATTTGAAAGAAATTCATTCCTCGCCCTCAAATCACCCCCATTTCGCTCAGAAAAAAAAGGAGAAGCGTTCAGATGAGATTAAGGGAGTTTTCAGGTATCATTTAAAAAGACTTAACAAAGCTTTTTGCTGAAAAAAATACATTTAGTATTAATTTTTCCGAAGAATTGCTATAATTACTAGACTAAGGTACATTTCATTAAAACCGTAGGAAATTGTGCTCACGACAAATTATCGCTACGAAGAATTGTGCTCACGACGAGTTGCACTTTCAACAAATTGTGAATATGACGAATTGCCTTTGCGGCGAATTGTGCTCACGATGCACACGCGTCTCTGTAACACGTGTTCACGACGAATTGTCTCACAACAAATTGCGCACTATGAATTGTCGTTGGAGCATATTATCGCTACGACGAATTGCGCTCACGACGGTTTGTACTTGCAACGATTTGTGAATTTGATGAATTGCCTTTGCGACGAATTATGCTCACGAGGAATTGTCTCTGAAATGAATTGTGTTCACGACGGATTGTCTCACTACAATTTGTGCATAATGAATTGTCGCTGTGACGAATGGTCGTTGGAGCATAGTTATGTAGCACATGCATACAGACTAAATGTAAAATTAACCTTTGAGCGATTTGTGATTATTAGTTTCTAAATAATGTACGGGTCCCATCTTCTTAACTCGTGCACTTTAAATTTTTTTTATTTTTTTATAAATATAATTGATTGAAAAAAGATTTTGACCACTATCATATACCTTTAAACAATGATTAGAAACGATGTTAAGTGTTACCTAAAATGAAACACATCAGCGTACTTTCAAATGTTAAAAAAATAGACCTTGAAAAGATGAATGAGATGAATCCGTTCTCTTTCTTTGCAGGTTTCGCAGGTATTTGTGGACGGTTCCCTCTACTTGACCAACGTCCAGTTGGTGCATGCAGGAAACTACACCTGCCACGCCCAGAGAAATAAAGACATCACGCAGACTCATATACTACATGTACAAAGTAAGATTTATATATATATATATATATATATATATATATATATATATATATATATATATATATATATATATATATATATATATATATATATATATATATATATATATATATATATATATATATATACAAAAAAAATACGAAGAAAATTAATAAAAACAATAAGTTTCATTTATTGCGCATAAGCTACAAGTAAACAGAACTCATTAGATAAGTTCAAAATGGAGAAGATTAAACAAAGGAAAGTTACGTACATATGAAAAAAGGGGGGAAGAAAAATAATAATAAAAAGAAATAACAAACAACTGGGGGGGGGGATAAAATTTTTTTAAAAAATCCGTAAAATAAAAGATATAATCTTTTCATCAGCCCACACGAATATATCCGCAAAAAAGTTAACGATTAATCCGTTTTATCTTTATTTTGAACTTATATATATCAATAAAGACAAAAAGGATAAAAAGAAAAAAGAGGAAAACAGAGAAAATTAATTTGGAAAAATAAGAAAATAATAAGTTATATTTATTGGGCATAAGCTGCTCTTATATAGAACTATTAAAATAAGTTAAAAACATGGAGAAAACAGGGAAAATAATGTAATAAAGATTAATGAAAAGAAAAGAAAATAATATATAAAAATAAAATATACATTTTTTATAATTTTACTTAAAAAAGCATAAAAAAAGCCGGAAAACAAAATAATGAAAAGATATAATCTATTCATCAGCTCACCCGATTATATCTGCAAAAAGAAGTGCTTTCCAATATTGTATTAATGTAGCCAAAGCAAAAAATATCGAGGCAATAGTGTAAGGGAGCAAAAAAAATTGAAAAATCCTTTATCTATATATATAGTACTGTTTATAGCCATCCAGCCTTACATTCCATATACAATGTCTAAAGTGCTTATTGTGAACTTGTTGAAGTCCACACAAAAATTGATAACAGTTCATCGTGCACGGGTGACAAAAATGAATGCTCGTCCTAGGATGATAAAAATCAGTGACGCCTACAGTTTGTCCCCTAGAACTCCCCTAGGCATTCGTCTGCACCCGTGGGGGTGACTATTATAACGAGGTATAACTATTTCAAGTAGGGGTGTGGGGGTCATTGATTAGGGCAGGTTTTGGCCGGGGTCGACGAGAGAAAGGGAATCTTTTTCTTCTGTCTATTGCGTTAGCCCTCCCCGAAATGCGCTATTCTTGTTTCCATAGCAGCAGACTGCCTCAAACTGGGGGAGTTCTTACCGCAGACAAACTACATTTACTTCTTATATTGATGCTCTCTGTTTTAGCTCTACCAGAAGTACATGTCGTACCAAAACTTCAGTCGAGGGCTCCCGGTGAATTGGCAGAAATGGAGTGTCACGTGATTGGAGTCCCTCAACCCAGAGTGTACTGGCTGAAGAATGATGAGGAATTAAAAATGGGTTCCGAGAAGTACACCATCATCGGTAAGTATTCAACTCGAATCTATCAATTTAAAAAGCTAATACTCGGTACTGGAAGCTTTCTTCACTTAATGTGGGGATCGGAAAGAAAAGGAGCACCAGCAACCTGCTTGGTAAAAATGGAGAATGCAGTAAGGTTGCTATCTAGATAAAGACACATCTACGCTATTAAAAACTTTACTACAAATGCTGAAATGAATAATCACCAACACAGGCTACACAGGCGTCGTACAGAATGATGCAGAGCTTGTAAGATATCTGGTAATTCCCTAACTGCCGCATGTACGATTCTTTAGCACCTTTTTCGAATATCGCTGCATATTTGGTGACACTTATCCTTTTTCTATGACACTCATTCAAAGCGAAAATGTTTGATGGTTTTCCATTGATGGACCAACATAATCACGATGGTAACTATCAATAATTCCATCATGAACCATTATATTTTTTATGGTAACCAACCTAAGTAACCATCTCCCCGATGTAGGAATTCGGACTGATTTATGATGTTCCAACATAAGAATAGCAACTTGTTTTGATGGTTTGTTCACGTTGAACCATGAGAAACTTCCATCATAGTTTTCAAAAATCAAATGTTGGAATGATCATGAACCACCATCACCGCAATGTAGGAATTTGGACTGATTTATGATGGGCCAACATAAAAAAATTTTTATTGATGGTTTATTCCTGAGAGCCAACAAGAATTCCCATTAAACCATCATGGACACGTATAGTTGGAACCCTCATGAGCCATCATGGATAATCATCGATTGTTGGTCCATGAGAATCAAAATTCTCATGATGGTTAACCATTATAATGTATTAAAGTAGCTGATGATGAAAGTTTGTTGGCATATCAAAAACATGAAAGCATAATGGTAAATGTTGGATGATGGAGACCATCAAATGATGTTGGACTAACATGAATCGCAATGAAACCTACATAAACCATCAAAATTATTTGATGAGACCATCAAGAATTTTGACTTGAGGTCCCTTGCTTTGCGACCCCGCATTGTACTGTAACTGTTGCTTATTTTGACAAGTTATATCATCCCGGGCAGTTGTAAGCTGTATATTTTATTAGCTTATTTTTGATGATGTCGAAATCCCTTATCTGCGTAGCTAATTTTTACTTTTATTTTTAACTATTGTTTGCCCTGATAAAGAGTATTTGCCTTTAGTAAGCATCGTCATCATTCCAAACTTCTTCCATATGCTATTAAAATATTTGTACGACCACTAAACGAATCTGGTAGGACTTTGTGGTTTTCCTCTCCACGTAACACAAATGTGGGTTTGTTCTATCTATAAATTCTACGTGAAAGCTAGTTTGTCCCACTGTTTGATTCAGGAGTTTCTGAGTTTTCTGAATTTTGTTCAAAATTAAAAGGCTACGGAGTTGAATATTTCCGAGTCAAAATTCTTGATGGCCCAATCAAAAAAGGTTTATGTTTTTCAGTGCTATTTGTGATGGTTCAACATCATTTGATAGTCACCATCATCCAACATTTTCAATTACGCGTTCTTGATGGTATCTGATATGCCAAGAAACTTCCATTATTCCATGAACCATCATTCTATCCAAATGTTGGAAAATGGTACTTTAATACTATGATGATTTAATTTAAGGAAAAGTTTGATACTCATGAACCAACAGTCCATGATGGTTCCCATTGTACATTTCCATGACTTTATCATGGAAATTCTTGTCAGTTATCAGGAATATATCATAAAAACAATTTACTTTTTTTTATGTTGAACCATCATAAATCAGTCCGAGTTCCTACATTGGAGTGATGGTTACTTATGTTGGTTACCATTAAAAAATATAATGGTTCATGATAGAATTATTGATAGTCCATCAACGGAAAACAATCAACTTGGGTTGACAGTAGTAAACTTAAAAATAGTTCAGCTGTTCAAAGCTTGTTCTAGAAAAGAAATAATCATGTCCCTTGATAAATTCTCTTAAAAATGAAGAAGAAAAATTAAACACATTCAATGATAACGTGTATAGAAAATTACCGTCCTGAGGAAGGAAGTTAAAACCAGTTTAATTGGTTGGGGTGTTTTCTATTCTCTCTGTTTCCTGGGTTTTGTTTGTCCTCACTTAAATATTCATTGATTTATACTAAGACTTTTTCTTTTCAGGCAACAGTACGGCATTGGTTGTTGGAAAGATCACTTACAGTGACACGGGCGCTTACATGTGTGTTGCCAGCAATCCTGCAGGAGTATCCAGAGACATTAGCTCTTTAGTAGTACAGGATCAACCGACGACAAGTATTACAATTTTTCTTAAATGAATGATAATCTTTTTGTATTAATAATAACGGTTAGTAAACAAATTGGGGCCGGGATAGCCTGGTCGGTAGGGCACTGGACCCATGTCCGAGAGTTTGTGGGTTCGAACCCCGCCGACCGAAGACGTGTAGTAAAGTGACTGATGCACGTTAAATCTGTCGAGTCGCAAAAGTCCTCCATGTTCCCGTAACAAATCAATATCTCTGGGGGTACTGGATTGGAAATCGATCGTTCTATGATTCAGGTCAAAAATACGATCTGTGGATGAACGAAAGTGTCCGCCCTATAAACGGGGTTGACGTATGGTGTGGCCGAAGTCGAATTCTTGGCCATAGATGGCGCCACTGGAAAACAAGAACAATCGCACCCCCTCTGCCTAAACAGGCATGCGTCAACAACAACAACAACAACAGTAAACAAATATTTTTACGAGGGTTGTTTCTAAGTAAGTTTTTGTCGTGTACATTAATAGGCGGCGCGTGAGTCGCAGCAAGTGTTTGTGTCGTGTCTCGGTATTCCTTGGGAACAACTGTGCTCAGTTGCAGCTGTGTAGGTAAATTGTACGATCAGTTCTGTGTCTTTAAAATGCTTAAATTAAACAAGTAACCTGCCAATCACGAGATACGATCAGTGATTCGTTTTTTGTCGGTAAAAATAGCCGTCTGCATCATACATTCACTGACAGATTTGTGAAGTTACGATTTGTGAAGTAGCAAAATTCCCAGCCATGCTGACAGGGAATTTTGCTACTCTATGACAATGACTCTCTCCGCAGCTCAGATCTCAGCTGATCCCAGCTTACACTTTCGGTTGGGAAATTTTGGACCACCCCTCCCAACAGCCCAGACCTTGCGTTGAGTGATTTTCATCTTTTCCAACATTTCAAACATCATTTTGGCGGCAATCACTACAGTGAATACGTAAAAACGGCCAGGACCTCTTGGCTAACGGAGCAGGAGGAAAATTTATATGAAGAGGGTATTCTAAATCGAGTTGTCAGGTATAATAAGTGTTTAAACAAACTTGTCAACTATGCTGAAACAAAAAAGAGAAACGTGTGTAGAATCTGCATATAAATTTGCTTCTTGAAAATTTTCTTTCGTTTGATTTTTATTTTAAAACGGTCCTTACTTAAAAAAAAAACCCCAAAAAAAACAAAGAATATTGAGAGATGATAAAAATTAGTAGCCAACATGTTCTTTTCAGAGAAGAAAAACGATTTTCGATTTTGGTCTGACAGAATAATTTATTCTTTCGTAGTACACTTGAAAAACGCAGTTTGCAAAATGCTTATTTTTTTATATTATAACATATTTATTTTGCACTAGCTGAATACCCGCTCTTCGCACGGGGTGAAAAAAAGTAAACAATCAATATATTAGTAGTGAACAACATTTCGAAATCATACAAAAGATTGAAAGATATATTCTATTTTCACGCCGATGAGATAAATGAAGAAATCGCTTACTAAAAATCATGGTTTGTTTGTCAAATAAAAATAGTTAGCATGGAATATCTAAAACTAGTACTCTTATGATCGATATAGCCGTTAATGTAATGTTTTTAACAAGATTATGTAATTTTTTATGCCACCAATATTGGTTCTACAGTTCCTGACTCATTCAAAAGCCGACACATTATTTCCTTTCGTGAACAATCCGCACTGAAATACAGTGCATTATATTATGTATGCATGCTTAGAATCTTTATTTTAAAAAAAGTATTCAATGTATGAGTACATATTTTAGTGACAAACCTGAGACCTATTGAGGTCGGTAAAAGTAAAGCGGGGATTAAAACCATCCAAATTAAACGAGGAGGAAACTTAAAAGATAGTTCCATGCCCTCTTGTCTAATAAACTTATTAACTTTAATCAGTTCTTTTTTCCCTAACTCTTCGTAAATTTGAATAGGCATATGAAGATTACACGATTTTCCAGCTCTCCACACTTTTTCCCACTCAATTACCATGGTTTGGGAAAATTACCAGGGTTACCACTCAATTACCATGGTTTCGTCTTCTTCTCTTTAGTGGAACGCTTCATTAAAATGTTGCACTACACCATTAAAAGTTTCAGTCTAAAATTATAGAAAATAACCAGCAGCTGTGTGTCCACCCGATTAACCATTAAGTTTAAGGTAAAAAAAATTTTCCACATTTACGGTTTTGAAACCGTTTACAACAAGTATATATATATATATATGGTTCATTCTCACAAAAACAGTCATTTTCATGTCCCCAGTATATTTTATGTTTGTTTTACAGCTTCCGAAAAAAAAAATTCAGGGAAAGTGTCCTTCAGAATGCAAGCTAACAAAAGAATAAAAATAAAGTTATCAATTTTTATTTTTTATTTATTTTAGGTAATTAAAATATACCAATATGTCATTCCCTCACTTGTCCCCACTGCTGATTTGAAAAAAGAAAAAAATTGTTTCTGAAATAAATTTTTTTTTTTTACAAATTCGTGTTTTTTATTTCAGAATACTGAAATATAGAATTCAGAAAATCAATTTTAAATTTAATTTCTGATAAAAATATTGACACAGCACTATTTTAAACTTTGTCCCCAGTGTTTCGCGTCATTCCCTCACAACAATGTTCTTATCCCCTGCAATCATCTTAGAATAAAAATATTTTAATAAAAACTTCAGAAGTTAACAACTGGCATCATAGAACAAAATTGCAGTAAGTTTCCATCTTCAACTTAAAGAAGCTTTCCTGTGCAATAAATTTGAATGAATCAAACCAGGTAAAATTTTTTACATTTGTCATTCCCTCATGTCATTTTTTAGAGTAAAATAAAATACAACTTCATCGAGAAAGTGGATAATTATATGTTGCTTTCTTGTATGAATATAATTGTATGTGATTGACTTCAGAAATTAATTAGGCCTAACTGTTATTTTTAAATTTTATTGAATTCGTCATTCCCTCACTAGTGTATAAAGTGAGGGAATGACGCTGAAGTGAGGGAATGATTCAAGGTTATAAATTTTTTTTTGTTCAATCGTGAAAGCCAATTTTATTTCCCAAACCTGTAAAAACTATTAAATATATAAGACTAAATTATAATAAATATTAGATATACTTAGTATGTTATCATTTTCAAACTTAAGGTAGATGTAACTTAGATAAAAACATGTATTAAAATAAAATATCATTCCCTCACTATTAGTGTCATTCCCTCACTTTTTAAATAGTGAAAATAATTAATTTACTTATTAATTAATTTGAAAAATAAATTAGAAAATTAATAAATTAATTTATTAAATTAATTTATTTATTTATTAAATTAATTAATTAATTATTATAAATTAATTAATTATAAATTAATTATTTAAAAAATTAACTAATTTAAATATTAAGTATAATTTATAGGATATATACTTTCTTTATAATGCCATTACATATTTCTATTAATATAAAAAGTTTCAGAGCTTTTTATTCACTTTACTTTTTTGGGATTTTATGAACTGAAAAATGATAGTTTTCGTGAGAATGACCCACATATAAAATCATGAGTATAAATCTATACTGTTATTTTACCATTGACTACTATCATGGTTTCAAAACCGTGAAAAAGAAATTTAACTGGACATAGGAGCTAAGCTTTTCTTTAGGTGATGGGCAATGGACAAACAAATTAGTGGGGGAGACAAATTAGTGGGAAACTCTCCATGTCTTGAAGGAGATGGAGGAAATATTGTGGTGTCAACCTAGGGACTCGAACCCCTGTTCTGTCGGTCATGAGACTAACAGATAAGCCCTCTCGACTATAATATGCACGTTGCTGCAAAGATATAAATGACTTCACTAGGAGAGATTAGTTGGTACGATAAAATTCTGCTTGTTTAATAGTATTAGGTGAAAGCAGTTGATAAACGGTTTTTCTCACAGTAATCAGTTTGATTACATCTTATTTATGGTTTGTTAACTGTTTTGTTTCCATATGGTAAAATAACAATTTAAAAATATTTTGAACTATTTTTACTGATAAATCTCTAAGAATGTATATTGGAGAAAGTGTATTGCAGAAAAGCAAGATTTCTCGAAACCATGATACCGGAAAGGCAGAAAGTGCGGAGAGTGGAGAAATCCTCTTATTCAAATATTAATTGTGAACCTCTATAATTGTGCCTAGATTCTGATGCTGAAATTCTTTAATTGCGGTTTCATTTTGTTCTTTTGCAGCCATGCCCCACACAGCAGGGCACAGGTTCTTTGCCTTCCATGACTGGGGAGTATCTGTGTATGAGCCGGACAATTGCCGACTCTACCACCAGATTCAAAGCACTGACGTCATACCGGGTACCCAAGAATATGTATGCGGTGACCGCGGTCTCAATTGTTCGTGGGGAGCGGCTATCAATGTTGCTGACAGATACGTATACGCATCTCAACCCAACAAAGACAGAATACTTATTATATCCAAGATACAGATGGTAGTGGTCGACGTAAGTTCCCACAACATCTTCTCTTTAAACCCAATGGGTTATAACCTTAGCTTTCTTCTTATCCACCGTGTTATAACTCTGATGAGTTTTAACATTCATGTATATATGTATACATTTTTTATGTATATATTTTTTAATCGAGTGATATCTTAACGCTTCAGATTATGTGTTTAATTTAGGAAATGGATACACTATCTGGTCAAAAGTATTTGGACACCCAGTGGGATGGACTTAGAGCGTTCAAAGGCACATATTAATGATTTTGGTCCCCCTTTTGCGTTGATGTACGCGTCTGGGAAGACTTTTACACCAGTTTTTGATAGGAATTGACTTCCATTACAGCTGAAGTGAGTGCTTACGGTGAGGATTGGCTATGCAATCTGCGCTCTAATTCGTCCCAAAGGTGTTCTATGGGATTGAAGTGAGTGCTTACAGTGAGGATTTGGCTGGCTATGCAATCTGCGCTCTAATTCGTCCCAAAGGTGTTCTATGGGATCAAAGTGAGTGCTTACGGTAAGGATTTGGCTGGTTATGCAATCTGCGCTCTAATTTGTCGCAAAGGTGTTCTATGGGATCGAAGTGAGTGCTTACGGTGAGGATTTGGCTGGCTATGTCATCTGCTCTCTAATTCGTCGCAAAGGTGTTCTATGGGATCGAAGTGAGTGCTTACGGTGAGGATTTGGCTGGCTATATCATCTGCTCTCTAATTCGTCCCAAAGGTGTTCTATGGGATCGAAGTGAGTGCTTACGGTGAGTATTTGGCTGGCTATATCATCTGCTCTCTAATTCGTCCCAAAGGTGTTCTATGGGATCGAAGTGAGTGCTTACGGTGAGGATTTGGCTGGCTATGTCATCTGCGCTCTAATTCGTCCCAAAGGTGTTCTATGGGATCGAAGTGAGTGCTTACGGTGAGGATTTGGCTGGCTATATCTTCTGCTCTCTAATTCGTCCCAAAGGTGTTCTATGGGATCGAAGTGAGTGCTAACGGTATGCAATCTGCGCTCTAATTTGTCCCAAAGGTGTTCTATGGGATCGAAGTGAGTGCTTACGGTGAGGATTTGGCTGGCTATATCATCTGCTCTCTAATTCGTCCCAAAGGTGTTCTATGGGATCGAAGTGAGTGCTTACGGTGAGGATTTGGCTGGCTATGTCATCTGCGCTCTAATTCGTCCCAAAGGTGTTCTATGGGATCGGGGATTTGAGAAGGCCAGTCCAGTGTTTGAGCACCCATTTCGTCAAAACCACTGTACAAGCCTCAAAGTGTGAATGGAGCAGTTATTCTGCTGGAAGCGAAATGTTCTTTCCCCGAAATATTGTCATAGAGTTGGGAGTGCAGCTATTATCGTTGTTGTTTTTAACTTATAAGTGTTAGAATTTTTAAAAAAAATGTGGTAAAAAGTAAAAATAATTTATGAATGAATTAAATACAAAAACTAAAACATCTTGTTGGAAGGATATAAAACATTAACTAAAATTACTGGTATAGTGAAAGTACTAAATTTCGAGTTGTTACAAAATATTTTAAGATAATAAAGAAATTATTAAAAACATGAATAAATATTATCTGGAAATGCTGATTGGGAATGGACGGAAAATTAAGGGTAAAAACATGAGACTGATAAAAAAATAATTACAGATTAGAAAAAAAACTCACATTGTTCTTTATTAGCACGTATAAAAATACATTTTTACGAAGTTTAAGTCACACTATGGATATAACAAAACTCCACAATATTTCAAACTATTATATTAACACTCTATAAATCCTTATATATAAATAATACAAATGGATGAATATGAATTACGCACAGATTATATTCAAGAACAAAATTTCCAAACTCTATGCATCTTAAAGATGTACCCTTTAAAGCACATAACTGTGCATCAGGTCACGCTCACACCAACAGAATAATTTCTTCACTCAGGGAAAAAAGGAAGACTCTTGGATCTACAAAAGGTGATGCCATCTTTCATAGAAGGAATCTGTAGATAACTCAGCTTAAAGGTGCCGCTGAGGAGGAAAAGTATAGTTTATCTTTGTGACGTATAGAGTGGGTGTGTTTATTGGGGCAAGGTGGCGCCTCTGTGGGTGTTGACTGTTCCTTTTAAAATCAGTCCAAAGCATTTTCTTGCGTTAATGTTATACAAGGTTTAACAGCAGCATTGTCCAGATTGTCCTCATACAGAGTTCATGTTTTATGTTGTTATGGGGATCATGTTCAGAGTTCATGTTGTTATGAGGATGTTTCTCGGTGGCTGCACTGAGAAAAGTCCCCATAACAACAGGATGTCCGGATACTTTTGGCCGGATAGTGTAAATAAAAGCATCGTAGAATGGCAACACGCAATAATATGTTTCGTTTGAACAGGTTGTGGTAACAGATAAGTTTCCCGTTGAGCTTCACTATGTTCCAAATCTGGATCAAGTCTGGGTTTTGTGCTGGAGGAAGACAGAAGACAGGGGAACCAAGACCATTCAAATAATCCGAGATGCCAGCCAGAAAAAGAAACACCACACTGTTCACCCCGAGCCTGTGGATGGACACTTTGATCTGGTGCCTTTCTTCTTCTTTTTTACTCGTATTCAATATTTCTTGTGATTATAATGACTAAAAATGAATTTCTCATTAGGTGAGCGGGCTCTTCATCCCTCCCAACCAAGATCTAGGTCACGGATGGAAGTACGGATATGTAGTGCATACCAACCAAAGAGGCATGTACAAACTCGACCTTCAGGGTATGAAGTATCTCAAGACAGTGGATCTCACCCCTTACAACTGCGCCCCCAAGTCAGCCGATTTCGCCTCCTTTGGTATGTCCCTTTTCTATTTGGTAAAAATAAAATATGGATGGTTGACCGAATAAAGCAGATTGCGCTAGAGGTTAAAATTCATCGTAAGACTTCCGGGTTACTATTTCCGATTGATTTTTAAGCCTAAGTATGAAAAAACGCCCCATCTAATGTTATTATACTTTTTATTTTTATTTTATAACCGTCGTTGAACAGCAGACCCAATTTTATGGGTTTACGACTACTAATGTTCAACTCCGTAGCCTTGTCATTTTGAATCCAATCCAGAAGACAAGAGAACTCTTGGATTGAGTATTGGGAGAAATTTGCCTTCGTAGAGGACTTTTTGATGGAGCTAACTTGCATTTACGTTACGTGGAGAGGAAGACCACGAGAATCTCCCACGGTTAGCCTGACGGCAAGGGGACTCTAACCCATGATCCGTCTACCACTGAGGATATTTCACGTTAGCACTGTGGTTGGTGCAAGCCGGATGTGGAATTCGTATAGACTGGGATTCGAACCCAGTTCACCTCATTGGAAGGCGAACGCTCTATCCCCTGAGCCATTGCGGCTCGTTATTATACTTGTAGTGTTTTCAAAAAAGCACGCTCTTTCAATCTATCTTTCAACAAAACAAACAACAAATAATTTCGTTGTAGTTCATTTACGTCGCACTTAAGCTGCACAATGGGCTATTGGCGACGGTCTGGGAAACATCCCTGAGGGTGATCCGAAGACATGCCATCCCAATTTTGATCCTCTGCAGAAGGAATGGCACCTCCAATTCGGTAGCCCGACGACCTGTGCGCGAAGTCTAACATGTTGCGATAGAACAGTTTAACGAGGACTAAATACGTACCTCCCTCGGTCCCATGGCAGGCTGATCTAAGTGGTCTCCCACCCACACACTAACCGCAGTCAGTGATGCTTGACTTCGGTGATCTGCTGGGAACCGACTCTTTAACGATCAGTCCACTACGGGACACAAATAATTTCGGAAGACTCCGCGGATAATTTAGGAAACCGTTTTATAAACACGGAGATAAATTTTATTGTTTTTAAAAAGACTGAAACTTTTATCCAAGTCTAAAAAATTATTATTTGCATGAAATCTTTCACAGGTGGATTGGTGATACTGGAATGTCTGGAGCCAGTGACGGGAAGGCCAACGGGTCAGATTGTGCTGGACTACCTGACAGACACTGTGATGGTGCACGGAACAACGCTGTTCGGAAAACCATATGTCTCTCCAGATTCCAGAAAAGTTGTCACCTTAAAAGCAGATGACCACAGTGTTCTCATAGTAGCTCAAGAAATCACGGAGGACGGTACGGTTATATTTTCACGTTCTGTTCATTAAGGCTATTTTTCAAAGTCACTTTTTTCTTGCTATTTTCATTACTGCTGTGGGTACATGGCTATCTATGATTATTTTGAAAATGACATTCTATGTAGAAAAGCCACAGTTTAGTGAAAATGATAAACTTTCTATAAAGGGAACCAATCCCGCCAAGAAGAATGAGTACATCTCTACTAAATTTGAAAAATTTAACCTCCCCCATTTCGGCAAATAACAAAAATATACAGAAAATTTTTATTATGAACCAACCAGGGCTCGAAAAAACTCAGGAATTTTACCCGTCCTCCTTTGAAACTAACCTGTAGCTTCCAAATCAGTGTTTCTTAACCTTTTTGATGTAATGGACCCCTTTTAAAAATTTTTAAGAAGTCGCGGATCACCCCCCTGTGAAAAAAATAATTGCAAAAAACATCAATTATTAGAAAACATTTAATTTTATTATTTTAATAGTATACAAAATTTTTAAAATTAAAATTTTTAATGTGAAGGTTGCTGCTGCTTTTCCTTAATTAATAAATTGAATTAGGGGATGGTTTTCGACAAAGCAGCATTCAATCGATTTCGATGTTATGTTTTTATTCCCACAAGTGTGGAAAATCCCGCTTCGCAAAGATACACTGTAGCAAACGGAATTATAGCTGCCATAGCTCGCTTTACAAGCAATGGGTAGGCTTCCAAACGTTTTAAAAATTAGGAGCAGTCAGCGGACCCCCAAAATATAACTCATGGACCCCTTAGGGGTTCATGAACCACAGATTAAGAAACCCTGTTCTAAATAAATAAAAATATAATTTTCTATTATTTATTACAAACATTTATATATATTGTGCAATGAATTAGTAGTAACTAGGATTACAAATACATTATACAGTAATAAAAGAAATACTAGGTTATTAATAGTAACCTAGAATTTCTTTTATGAAATAATTTATTTCTTTTTTGAAATAATTTAAATGACAAAGGCAAAGTTATCTGGAATGTCAGTTTATCCGAGGGTACTGCGTTTTTTAAATGAATCAAATATGACGTTTGCCAGTTCCGCTATCAAGCCAATGATTTACCGAGGTTTCTGCACAGAAATCTGAATAGGGTTTTCCATTTAGGTAGACGTTCATAATTGCGTTTAACGCTTCTTGTTTAAGACCAGTATGTAATGCGTTTTTTTTTTTTTTTTTTTGTAAGTTCATTGATGAAAAGCCTCTTTCAACTGCTGCAGTACTCCCAGACAGAGAAAACATCATTTCCACCATACGCAGTATTCTGCTGTATTGTGGGTAATTTTGCTGCATTAGGTCTATAAATAGCTTGGGCTCGGAGGGCTGAAGTTTTCTGGTGTTTAACGATGTTATGCATCTTAAATTTTAATGACACCCATTCTTGAGAAAAAATTTCTTTATCTACTCCTTCTCCTTTCTTTATCTTCCCTTATTCCTAAAATTTAGAATTGTTCATGGATTTTTAAAATTTTTGTCTATGCTGCCAAATTTGCGATGTTCTTTTAAAAAAAAGTTTAATAACTTTTAATAAAACATAAGTTATTTGTCCATTGTAAAGTCTTAGATGATTCTTTACGGAAGATGGTACATATAGTTTAAAATAATAACTTTGCCTCAAGTGTCAGACACTTAAACGATGACTTCTTTATTTCCTTGGCAAAAAAGCTTCAACTTTACCGTTAAGGAAATATCTCATTTTTTATTGTTTCTTTATTATTGATGACACTTTTTAAGCTCGGAAACCGCGTGAAACTCAAAACTTCTTAAAACATAGTACTTAAAGTAAGAATCGTTGAAATTTTAAAATTGCGATCGAAATTGGGTTACAGGTGGCGTAGAGCAGAACTCTCTACCTATGGCAACACTTCGCATGCTTTCACCATTAGCGTGTGGAGAGTCATGGAAGAAGGAAGTACGTTAGTTTCTGTCTTGATTTTCATATAGATTAAAATCTTTTAAGTTAGGAAACTATATGGAACTGAAAACTACATTAAACATAGTTCTAAAAGAAAGCGTCATGGAATTTCTAAACAATATTTTTAACAATTAAACTCGAAAAATATTAAGAAAAGGAAAAATAACGTAGTACATTCTCAGTGGCGTAGCAAGCTTAACTCGCGCCCGGGGCACAATACCCTTTTAGCGCCCCCCATTCAAAAACCATATAATATTATATGCAAAATATACTCACAAATTAATAAATAAATAAAGTAAAATAAATAAAATCATAGACTCAAGCTAGGCTTTAAATTTGAGACACAAAATGTAGTTGAGAGAACAAGACTAGATTTTGAAATGTATATGATCATCTAGAATTAGTTCAAAAGATACCTATTATTTATTTTACATATTTATAAAGAAATATTTTAAAAACACGCAGTTTTAAAACAATAAAAAAGTAAATATTTATTATCTCTAAGGGGATACATATGTTTAATAATCATATGATTATAATACATTAATAAAACTAATTACTATCTCTAAATTTTCCGTGCTTTTGATGAAGCAAATGTATCAATAATATCATCAAAATTGTTCATTTAAAATTTTTCTTTTTCCACACTTAAAAATGCTAGGTCACTTAGGCGATCTGTCAAAATTAATTTTAATTTGCTGAATGAACGTTCGCAGCTAGCAATTGATACTGAGATAGTCAGGAGTATTTGAAATGCCGCTCTCAGATTTGGAAAAACATCTTCTCCATTCGAGATTGATTATAAAAGTAAGAAATTCTAATGGAATTTTAGGTTTAATTTCTTTTCTACTGCGGAGTAACATTTTGCTGTCACATATTTTGATAAAAAGTTCTATTACATTGAAATCTGTATTATAAAATTCACCCAGATTTTTAAAAAAAATTTTCAAGGTCGTTATCCTTGTTTAATAAATTTTCAACGTCTAGTAGAAATCCAAATTTGAAATTAAGGTCACTTAATGGTGTACACATTTCTTGTTGGAGACGATCAAGAGTGCTTTTCATAACGCGAGAAATTTCACTTTCTGCGGAAAGACCACCATAGCCAATTCTCCAGGCACGTATTGTATCCATATCCCATTTTTTACAAAGAGACTCTGCTTTTTCGATTGCCTCTTTACAGAGCTTGTCTCAAATTTCGGCTAGTTCAGTCGCTAATGATTCAAGATCATGGAACACTTCTCTAAAATTCATTCTAGGATCTTGTAATCTGAGCTGCACACGATCAATCCTTCTTAAGATTTCATACCAGAAATGAACTAAAGTTATAAAACTAAAGGTTAGTATATTTTGCAACAGAATTGTAGCTTCACTTCTGTTGTCACTTGTAGTGGTAGTGTGCGCTGCTAATTTTTCTATTAGTTCTTTTGTATTCTCTAGCCCATAGATGATAACGATAACCGCTTGTATTCTGGCGCTCCATCGCGTTTCAGATGTGTGACCTGCCATCACGGCAGCATTATCGTAACATTGTGATCTGCAGTTAGTTAATGAAATTTCATCGTAATTTAATTTCTCTAAAATTGTATTTTCGATCCAGGCTGCATCTTTAGCATGCATTTCAATAAAACTCAAAAAAGATTCTTTGATGGAAACTTTTTTATTGATAAAATCAGCATCTACATACCTAGCGACTTGGGACATTTGTTCTCGATGAGAGATATCAGGAGTTGAATCGAACAAAAGTCCATAATATTTATTTCTTTTGATATCGTTTATTAGTTGATTTCGAACAGTAGATGCCAGAAGATGAATGAATTCATTTTGAATCTGTGGTAACAAATATGAGAACAACAAATTTTTCTGTTAACAAATTTTTTCATACTCTATTCACTTAATAATAGAATCGTCGAGTAGATGTAGTAAGTAATCTTATTTGATTTATTACTTACCAAGAATGCCTTAAACTTGAAAGGTAGTAACATGGTGAAATATACAATATAATTTATGCTGACATTAAACTTATATATAACATTTAATGTTTAAAAACTTTTCATTTTTATTCTAAGCAGAGCGCAATGACAAGGTCGTGAATTAAATATTGAAATATATTTAATATGAATATGAATTTAATATAATATTTAATATGAATTAAATATTAAATATTATGAATAATATTTATGAATTAACATTTATTATATTACACTGGCACTAATTTAAAATATATTTTCCAGAAGTCAATTATAATAAAAAAAAATTATCCAGCAATTTTTTGTTTTGCGGACCATTTGGCGCCCCTTTGTGAGTAGCGCCCGGGGTATGATGCCCCCCCTTGCCCACCCCTCGCTACGCCACTGTACATTCTTGTACAACTGATAAGAGGAAGAGAGGGAAGGGCCAAAGACATGGAACCGGTCTTCTCTCCAGATGGCGTATTCGATGGAAGGAGGAAATAATATCGTATTACATATCAGCAGTGGAAAGGAATCTAGACTAGAATGAGTATGGATGGTTGACCTTGAAAAGCTAATCGCAGATGGCGCTAAGGGTTAAAATTCCTCGTAAGACTTCCGGGTTACTACATCCGATTCATTTCTTGAAAAAACGCGCCGTCCAATATTATTATTCTAATATTGTTCGCAATAAAACGCGTTCTTTCAATTGAAATTTCAACGAAACAAACAACAAATGAATTCGGAAGACTTCGCATGATGCAACCCAAACAATATCAAACTGTGCTATTTTACACAAATATAGCCAAATAAGGGATAATACTCAAAACATGGCAAACCTTACACTTTATTTATGTTTTGTTACATAATTTTCTTAAATTTGTTCTAAGCTTACGATTTCTTAGAACTTATAGATTACAGACAGTAAACTCTTGTGTATGGTAAAATTAAGAGTAAATTTAAACACAAATCACAGCAATAAAAGAATAGAATATTCTTTGTGATTTGTATTCTTTCATTATTGTGATTCTTTCTAGAATATTAAACCTCTTCACACACCACTTCGCAAACATAACATAAGCGGAGGAACATAAAGCAAACATAACATAACATAAACATAACATCGGAAGTTTTCTAAATTTCTTCCGGTTTTAGTAAGCTTGTTACTGTTTATAGTTTGTCTATAGTAAGAAATCCCTTAGCCATTCGCCTGAACCGGTGACTATGGTAACGAGATATAACTATTTCAAGTAGGGGTGTGGAGTCATTGTTTAGAACAGGTTTTAGTTCGGGTTCTGCGAGAGAAAGGGAATCTTCTTCTTCGGTCTATTGCGCTAGCTTTAGAGTGAAGAGAAGCTTCCCTCCATGAAATGCGCTATTCTGGTTTCAATAGCAGTCGACGCCCTCAGACTTTGTGGAGGGGGGAGTTCTTACTGTAGACAAACTATACGTTCAGTCATCTCCTCAGATGACTTTTTCGAGTATTGCGATCTCTTAATCTGCTTACTTTTCTTCTTTTAATTTATTCAGGACTTCGATTCCTGTTTGACGTGAAGACAACTCTGCAGATCGGCGACGTCGCTTTCTTTCCCTCTCGTGCGAGTCACGGTTATGATCTATATGCGACCTCCTCTTCCAAAGAAGACATTCTTTTTGTGGACCTCACGGATGGCAAAGTGGAGATGATTACTGGGATCGGGCGTCCTGCTCCCCTCCAGACGGCACTCTGGGGTAACAGTAATCGTCCCATCTTCAGTTCCGGCATCTTTGGAACCTTCATGATAACAACTGCCGAGGACGCCATCTTCGTAGTGAATGGGAAGACGAGGACTGTGAATTGTGAGATTGGTTCTGTCCTCCATCCTCGGATGATGGTCTGGGTGAGGGCACCCTGACTGTTAACTTTCTTTTTTAAAAAAAAAGTTTCTTTATTTGATATAAGTGCCGCAGATAGAGTTTGACAACGTTCTTTTCCTTCCGTGATTTAAACGAAAAAAAGAATGAGAAGATTCATCGTACAAATGTATGCGCGAAATTTTTTGTGTTGGTGTATTTTCTTCCTTTGGAGAAAATTAGGACATCTTAGCAGACGATTTATTAAGTTTTTGGGTGAAAAACAGTTTAATTCTGAAAACTTTGCGAACAGTATTATTAAATTTTGGATAGAAGAAAACGACTTAATTCGAAACATCTGAACACTTTTGCATTAAATTGAGTGACGAAGAACAATTTAATTCTGAAAAACTTCGCAATCGGTACATTAAGTTTTGGAGTGAAGGACAACTTAATTCCGAACTTTTGTAATAGACGCGTTAAGTTTTTTGATGAAATACAGTTTAGTTCTGGAACTTTTCTACATATTTTTGCAAGTCTCGTAAATACTTCGTTGATAAAATCAAAGTTCTTTTTTGATTTGTGAAGAGTTCTGATAAAAGTAAATGATTTATTTCCTCTCTCTCTTTCTCCTTCTTTAAAAAAAAAAATTTTTTTTTTACGATCTCACGTTTCTCGAAATAACTAATCTATTAAATTTATGTAAATAACTTTAATCGGATTCATTTTTGTGATTGACTATACATACAAATAATTAAAAAATGACGACGTATTTCCGATATTTTGAATGTTCTAACGCATATAGATTTGGAAAACACAATAATTTACCTTTAATTACTATAGTTTTGTAAATACAGATAGCAAAAATGATTGCAAACACAAGGAAATATTGAGTATGGCTTCACTTTTTCACAACTTTATATTGCCTTGTGACCAATTCTTAAGAAAAAAAAAGGTTTCCCTTTAAATTTTTATAGGTTGATCACACAAAATTCTACATTATGCCATGCAACTAAAGAAAGAGAGAGAATTTACGAACTCTTTTTGTTTACAATCTTAGTCAACTGATGTTATTGAGTAGATAAAACAATAACACTGTATAAAAAAATAAATAATGCTAATAGGAAAGAGACAAACATTTTAAGGAATAGTTTTTTCTAGTCTCTCTTAGATAGAGGCGTTTACTAGCCAAACTGTATTTAAAAATAATTTATTTTTACTATAAATAATTCCAATTATTTTGTATGCACAATGTGTTTCTGTTTATCGTTCGAATGAAATAAAAAAAAAGGGGGTTGTTTATGCATCCACTTACGAATGCATTTATAAGCTCTGTGTTATACACTACTTGGCCAGAGGTGCAGTTGTTAATGTCATACACTTAAGAGGAATCCATTTTGATACTTTAGTTGCTCGCTATTGAGCAACAACGACTACAAACAAACTGGTTTAATCTTAGCTACTATTTATTGAAATTTTAATTTTTGTGTGCCACAAATTACATGTCCATTTGAACGGATCATTTTGATTTATTTTGCAATCCATAAAAATCAATAACAAACTTGCAGTGGCGTCAACTTATTGGACAATTGGAGACCCGAGTATTTTTTTCAACTTAATATACATATATACACTATCTGGCCATGATGTTTGTCCCCCTTTTAGCATCGATGACAGCCTGTACACGGCTGGGAAGATTTTCCACCAGTTTTTGATAGGAATTGACTTCCATGACAGCTGTGCTTTCAGTGAGGATTCGGCTGGCTACGTAATCTGCATTCTAATTCGTCCCAAAGGTTTTCTATGGGATTTAGATCGGGTATCTGAGAAGGCAGTTTTTGAACACCTATATCGTCAAACCATGTCTGTGCAAAACCCGATGTGTGAATGGAGCAGTTACCCTGCTGGAAGAGAAATGGGCCGAGCATTGTCCATATAGATCTAGTTCGAGTTGGAAGTGCAGCATTGTCCAAATAGATCTAGATCGAGTTGGAGCATTGTCCAAATAGATCTAGTTCGAGTTGGAGCATTGTCCAAATAGATCTAGTTCGAGTTGGAAGTGCAGCATTGTCCAGATAGATCTAGTTCGAGTTGGAAGTGCAGCATTGTCCATATAGATCTAGTTCGAGTTGGGAGTGCAGCATTGTCCAAATAGATCTAGATCGAGTTGGAAGTGCAGCATTGTCCAGATAGATCTAGATCGAGTTGGGAGTGCAGCATTGTCCAGATAGATCTAGTTCGAGTTGGAAGTGCAGCATTGTCCATATAGATCTAGTTCGAGTTGGGAGTGCAGCATTGTCCAAATAGATCTAGATCGAGTTGGAAGTGCAGCATTGTCCAGATAGATCTAGATCGAGTTGGGAGTGCAGCATTGTCCAAATAGATCTAGATCGAGTTGGGAGTGCAGCATTGTCCAAATAGATCTAGTTCGAGTTGGAAGTGCAGCATTGTCCAGATAGATCTAGTTCGAGTTGGAAGTGCAGCATTGTCCAAATAGATCTAGTTCGAGTTGGGAGTGCAGCATTGTCCAAATAGATCTAGATCGAGTTGGGAGTGCAGCATTGTCCAAATAGATCTAGTTCGAGTTGGAAGTGCAGCATTGTCCAGATAGATCTAGTTCGAGTTGGAAGTGCAGCATTGTCCAAATAGATCTAGTTCGAGTTGGGAGTGCAGCATTGTCCAAATAGATCTAGTTCGAGTTGGAATTGCAGCATTGTCCAGATAGATCTAGTTCGAGTTAGAAGTGCAGCATTGTCCAAATAGATCTAGTTCGAGTTGGAAGTGCAGCATTGTCCAAATAGATCTAGTTCGAGTTGGAAGTGCAGCATTGTCCAGATAGATCTAGTTCGAGTTGGAAGTGCAGCATTGTCCAAATAGATCTAGTTCGAGTTGGAAGTGCAGCATTGTCCAAATAGATCTAGTTCGAGTTGGAAGTGCAGCATTGTCCAGATAGATCTAGTTCCAGTTGGGAGTGCAGCATTGTCCAAATAGATCTAGTTCGAGTTGGGAGTGCAGCATTGTCCAAATAGATCTAGTTCGAGTTGGGAGTGCAGCATTGTCCATATAGATCTAGTTCGAGTTGGGAGTGCAGCATTGTCCAGATAGATCTAGTTCGAGTTGGAAGTGCAGCATTGTCCAGATAGATCTAGTTCGAGTTGGGAGTGCAGCATTGTACAAACAATAGGAGTATGAGAATAGGAACACTAATAGGAGAACATTCCACAAATAGGAGATTGTTAGTGACATAATAGAACAGTGTTAAATCTCAGCCCACCACGTGTTGTCCAGTAGTAAAGGAAAATTTTCACTTAATGATAAGTAATTATTTACATGAAATGAAAAAGAAAAGATTTTGCAGACGAAAACATACAAACATAACTTATGGCAGCAAATCTATTTTCAAAGTTAGTATTTACAGAGATGTACAGTGCGCAAAAATTTTTTTTTTGAAAATATCTGAAATTTGTGCAATTTAATTTCTTATGAACTATTAAACCGATTTTGCTCAAATTTTGTATTTTGCCATGCAAAATTACATTTTTTAAAATGATGCAAAAAATTGTATACCTTACAATTCAAAATTTTTTCGACAATTATTAAATAAAATAATACTTTTTGCTTGGATAAACGAGCTTTATAATTTTGAGTAAAAATTTTTCAATTCGATTGAAAAGTTTTCGAGACATAGCGGAATACGTAAAAATAAAATTAACATTAAGGGGTCAAAATTTTCCAGATTGCTGCTAGCCCCTATATTTTGGATGTCAGAAATCCGAATTCATCGAGAGAAAAAAATGTTTATTCAGAAAAAGTAAGTTTTTGTGTCTGATTTCGTAACTTAAAATATCGTCTGTACAAATCATTGTGGTCTCTCTCTCTCAAACCATTAAGATTGAGTACTAGAGTGTGAAGATCCGATTATTAGATCAATTAGATCAAAAGTTATTCAGGATGGTCAGTTTGTTTTCCCCCACTTGTACACATAATTTATTACTTAATAATAAATGAAACAGATATTTGTATTCCGATTTGTTATTTTCATCCAAAACTCGCTATAAAAAGCATTTCTTTTTTACTTCAAAGGTTGACGCCATTGCAGGTTTCTGCTATGCCTAAAATAATCTTAGCAATATCGACTTTAACCCATTAGTGCCCAACGTCCCTTTTTAGAGACGTCAGAGGAATAATTTTCTCCTCATAAACCATTTTTAAATATTCTTCTCTATGAAATTTTATCAATGGCAACATGTGTCAAGCATTCCGTGGATAATGTACAAATTCCATAACGCAGAACTAGTGGAGTGCGCTCAATTTTTTAACAATTGTTTGATAGCGGAAGCTGTACTTCGTAATGAGGACACTAGTCTGTATATGTCAATTTGAGCAGACTTTTCGTACCATCCAGTTCATAATTTCAACGTGACATCTCAATTCTTCATTAAATAATCATTCTTTTATCAATATTTCAAGTTTTTGTGTAGGAAAAACAAACGATAACAAAAAAAAAAAAAATTATTAAAATCTTAACAAATAATAAATTCTGTTCATGGTTTTTCAAGATTTTTGGAAGTGTGTTAGATTCAACCATTTTGTCTAAATTGTTCGAATTAGATTCTCCATTTCCAAATGCATAAATTTTACACGAATTTTCATTTCGAAGAAAAAGTTAAAATAATAATAACTACAGTTGGCGACGAGATGGAAATTATTTTCCATTACAAATTAGACATTTACATTACAAATTATCGCAAATTAGAACATTTTGCTTAGCACAAAACAGTTTGTTTACGAAATAGAGAGAGAATGAGTGTTGAAGATTAAATTCTTTTAACTATTCAAGCACGGTAACTGTTAACTGCTTTGGAGTGCGTTCTACTAGTTCCATGTTACGGAATATGTCCCAAAAATGAATAAATATGATGAAAAATTGCGACTAGGGCATTAATAGGTTGATATATTCCAGGTGCCTATATAATTGTAATGATGATAAAGAGTAAACATGCATTGATTGTTTAAATGTGTAGCCAATCCGGAATCCTAAATTTTCAAAAAAATACTTGTTTAGCAAACTTTAAATTAGCTTTTTGAAAAAGCCCTACAAACACAAAGATTTTAGCCATTGACAATTTCAGGTTTCAATACCCTGGTGTTATTATGATTCCTGCTGTATAACAACATTATTTTAAAGGAGTCATTGCGTAGTTGTAGAAAACTTATCCTTCTTGTATTGCATAAAATATATTATTGTGATATTGTGTTCCATTTCATATTATATACGTATGATGATGATGACGAATAGTTGTGCCAAAAACGGTGCCTCCGTAGAAGGTCCTTCCACACTTAATAACTATTGAAAGAAGAAATGCTTATATAGATGTATATAAAAACAGAGAGATCAATTTGTATTCACGTCAAGTGTCTTCCTTATTTCTTTTGACAAAAAGTCATCCTTCTTTGGTTAAATAATTTTACTCATTAATTGAAAACACAGCTAGATCCACGGTTTGTTAAACAAAAACGGCCTTGTGTTGAATTGGCAAAGACAAATAAATAAATAAAAAACTATTCATAAGATGAATTTTAGTGACCATTATATATATAGATATACAACCGTCTCACTGTCATTTAAAAACTCGATGTTGCTATAATACAGTCAACAGCAAACTGCCAGCTATTATCACGAGATGAGCTCCCGCGATTAAACCAGTTGTTTTATTTTAATTTTATAATCAACGTTTAACAGTCGACTCAATTCTGAGTTAATGACTATGAATGTTCAATTTCGTTGCCTTGTAGTTTTGAACTTAACCCAGAAGACAAGAGTAAGCATTCGGACAAACTATCCTTTGTGAAGGACTTTATGAATAGAACTAACCCGCATTTGTGTTACATGAAAGGGAAAACCAAGAAAACCTCTCACGGCAAGAGGGTTTAACCCCTAGATCCACATAAAACATTTTGAACAAAACAATACTGTGGTCAGTGCGAGTCGGGAGCAGAAATCGTCCCCGCTGAGGTTCGAACTCGGGTCACCTCATTGGAGAGGCATACGCGCTATTCCCGGAGTCACCGTGGTTTTAGACTTGTTGTTGACGGTAAATTATGCATTGTTATTTATATCCCAAAACATTAATTTTCGTTTCTGTTAAAATAAATTAAGTATGTTGTATTTTAACTATTTGACTATTAGTACTGTAATTCTAAAACATAGATAGCAATCCCAAAAACATAGAATATTACCAATGTGTTTAGGTAATGTTCATTTTTAATAAAATAAAATTACATATAAAAAATTTACGATTTCTTTGCTTTTATTCCTTTTTTAAAAAGTAACAAAAAAAAGTCCTAATTTGAATTTTTTTTTAACGCAACATCGGCAGCAAATCGTCAGGCAATCTACAGATAATAATTTTTCCGAAGATTGATATGAATTCATTTTTTGGAGTAGAAGAAATTTTTTTAAGAGGCTGTTTATTAAGCTTATTCTCCGAAATCACTTATTTTGCTATAAAATAATTTTTTACAACATATAATTATTTTTTCTTAATTTAGTAAACAAGTTCAATTAAATTTACAAATTATTTAGTACAATTATTAAGAAGTTATAATTGTAAATAACATGCATGCATTTCAGTCTTTAATCACATACTGGAAAAAAAAAATTAAATTGTTTGTAAAAATGAAACAGAACAGCATAAAAAAGCTCAATTCCTTTGGAAATCAAAATTTTTATGCCATGAAATTAGATCCTCTCTAATCAAAGACTAGCTTTAAATACGCGCTTACGTTTTCTTCTTTACTTATGGTGTTTTGTTCATGTGTGTACAAAACACTTTAACAAAGTGGGCACTGACTTTTATAACGTCTAGCTAAATAGTCACTCTATCATTTAAATGTTTGTGAACATGGAATGTAAAAATGAATGAATGTTTATGATAAAAATATGTATTTATTTTTGTTGTCTCAAGACTGTGTGTTGATTTTTACAAATATTTTATAGTGTCCTTTTTACCTGGCTTGTTAATGAAATGTTTTGTTCGTGTAATACTATACCATGTACTTGGCATATTTTTTAAAGGTGCGATTGGTATTACAGTATTTTTATTTTAAAAATTATTTATGTTAAATTTGAACTTGATTATATTCCAAATGTACAATACTTCTAAAACTTGTTTGGTATACTTTTATTATTCTAATGACATATAAAAACGTATTGATTTCCCCCACCCCAATTAAAGACATTGAAATGCAACAAACTATTGCAACTTCTGTACAAGTAAGTCAAAAGTAGTTTTGATTCTGCTTGACATTAACTTATAAAACTTCCATCTTGAAGAAAAGATTTATAAGTTTTTCCCCCTTAAAACATATTTAGAGTTCCATTTGAATTTTTATTGGAAGCTATTATACTGTTGATTATGTGCAAAAATACTCTCATATTGTGCAACACTTTTAGAATCGCAACAACCACGAGAGATTTTCAATTTATTTATTTTATTTTTTAAATCAATGTTCTTCTCATGAATAAAATTCTTGTGAAACTGCTATCGTCTTGTTCTTAAAATCATTACTTTCAGTTAAAGAGACAAAAAAGTGAAGTGTTAGATTACAATAAAGAATTTCATACAATTTTAAAATCGTCAGTTTCAGGGTATCGGCGACATTTTGGATACTCAAATCCATTACTAATTCCAAGAATTTTTCAAGTCACTATTTTCCCCGACAATAACGCAACAATAAATTTTTAAAAAAAGCATTATAATAACATCAATTGAAATGATAGGTATAACCAAAACTGTTATACACTGCATCTTCATATTTATAGATTTTAAATTTAAAAAAAACGGAGTAAAGAAAAAGTTGATGCAATAAAAAAGCTGGAAAAAAATACAAGAGCAAAAAAAAAAAAAATTTCTGCAGAATTATATTCTAAAGATACTTTTCTTGTTCAGCTGAAAGAAAGAAATATTCATGATTTTTCTGTTCTCATTTCGGAATTAAAAAAAATCCACCAATGACTGACTTGCTTCAGCTAGACTTTGAAGTTTATAAAATAAAATAAATAAATAATAACAAAAATTCTGAAATCGCAGAAGTTTAAAAGATAGTTCGCTCTAGAAATGATGTTTCTTCCTTCGTTTTTTTAAAGAACACCATAATTTTTAAAAAACGTGATAAAACATTTTATATTTTAATAAAATATGACTGTGAGTGGGTATTTTGTTATAAATTCAGACATTCGGAACACAATGAAATTATGGGTAGTGGTAAATTCCATTTTAAAAATTAAATTTTTTGGCGACCTAACTCTATGACTTTCCATGATTTTTTTTTTTTTTTTAAAATAGTTAAAATCAGGACACTTCATGACAAATTTTGTTCAATACCGAAATGTATGACTTTCCAGGTATGTAGATAACCTGCAGTTTAAAATCAGTCAGTTTTAACACAATCAGTAATTAACTTGTGAAATTCAATAAACAAAATTATTTTAATAACTTTATTGCTTTTTACAAAAATAGATAACCTGTTCACTATGTACAGTCTTTTTTTTCTATTTACATAACATTAAAGTAACAATTTATAACTTTCTGTACATCTTAAGAACTGGATAAAGGTTTTCAAATGCTTCTTTTAACTCAGACGTACTCTTTGCTCCTAAAAATAATAAATCACATGAGTTTATTTGTGATTGTTTTCTAAATGCCCACTTGGTAAATTTTTAATGAATAAAAAAAAAAAGGCTTGCAGAGTGTACCGACATTTTCCAAAGACAGAATATCTTGATTCCCCCCATAGGACACGTAAAAAAGATCTATTCAGAAACAATATTGAAGGATAAATGTTATTCAATACAGTAACTATATTCTGTTTTTTAACATCTAATATTAAAACTATATTTTTAAAGATTAAAATATTAATAAATATGTATGTCTGTAAATGTAAAAATATAAAAGATTATTCTTACTGTACACAATAATTTATTAAATTTTAATAATAATTTTTTTTTTGATACTCATACAAATTGATTTTGCTTAATAAAATATGACATATCTGCTAAAAATAATTTATCAAAAATTAAAGCAATGAAAAGTCATTGAACAATAGTTGTGCAATGAAATTCATGACACTTCTTGAATAGGACTCATGAAAAATAAGAATTATATCATGTTCATGCATTATTATTTATAATATTTATTGGATAAAAAATATTTTTGTCACCATTGTAAGCAAAGTTAGTTGACCTTAAGACATTTAAAAACACAGACACTAACTCAAAATCTTATGCCTGTAAAAATTTCATTTTTAGTCATATTTCTTTAAAAAGAATTTAATGTTTGTTTTTTAAAAAATTAAAATACACAGCAAATTTCTTGTCAAATAATAATTTCTTGTCAAAATATTCTATTTAGAATGTCTTCTTTAATCCAGAAATAATTTCTAAATTTTGTTCTAATCTAACAAAAGGTGAAAAACAATATTTCTACCAAACTTCATTTAATTTAAATAAAACTAGTTTAGTGTATTTTTTGAAAATAAAATTAATAAAACGCATATTTGTAAACAAATTTTTTTTTAAATACTCTAAGTAATTTTAATGAAATATTTGTTGGTTTTAATTATGTTATTCCTTTTTTCAAACTTGTATAACTTGAGTTTTTAAAAAATATTTTTGAAAGAGTTTTTTACTGCTAAAAAATATAAATAATTTTTATGAAGAGTTATATCTGTAAGAGAAATTTTGAACTGTATAACTTTAGAATACAGTCGAACTCGTTTATAACGAGCACAAAGGGACCGTAACATTTAGTCGTTAAATCCGAGTGCTCGTAATAAACGGGTCCTTAAGGCAGGCGTGCAACCAGAACAGGGGGGGGGGTTGGGAGGTCAAATTATTGAGTTTACATAAAATTTAATTGATACTTACTTACTTTAAATAATTTAATTAAATACTCTTCTTAATTTAATGCAAACTATCCCCACCCCAACCAGCAAAAAATTTCCAGTTGCGCTACAGTCTTAAAGGAAAGAAGCAATATACGGAAAGAAAAATAAAGGAAAAGATTCCTACCCAAACATTTATTTTTTTCATTAATCTACATATTTAAAATAGTAGTTTGTTAGTTTACTTTGAAGTTTTAGTTCGCGGTTTTTTTTTATTTCGCGCGTATTTCTTATCATTTTGAAAAAAAGATTGCAAGACAGAAAAATATTGCTCGCTAAAACCGGGTCTTGCTCGTTAAAAGCGACTTCTGTTCCATAGACTTAACATTGATCCAACCAAATATTCTCGTTTCTCTCGGTAAATCCGAGTTCTCGTTAAATCCGAGCTCGTTATAAACGAGTTCGACTGTAATACTTATAATAAATTTCTGACTTATTTTGATGGTCCAACCTACCCCATGATCTAAGTTTCACAATAATTTTTTCTCCTTATCAAATAAATGACTTCAAGTAATTATTAAATTAAAGATCTAATCTTGTAAAGTAATTGCAATTTATTGTTCTTTTCCAGGGTGCGTAGCTAAATCTTTCAACAAAAAATAAGCACCTTTTAAATGCTTTTTAAGCACTCAAAAAATATTTCTAAGCACTTATATACTTTTACAAAATGCAAAATAATTTTCAGACTATACATAATCAGGATAAAATAACTAGTTTCTGACAAAGAACTCTTTTCTTGATTATATTGACCATTATAAAGTGAAGAGATTTTTCGGTTTGATATCTGAGGGTAGAATATAAAACCTGAAATTGAGAATAACTTGCAAAATGCAGCAGAGTTGCACATGAGAGTGCAATAATCTACCAGCTCAGTAGATGCATATACAAACTCGCAAGTATTTAATAAAACATGTAAAATGATTGGGGCTTTCATACGCTATGGACCAACGGTACACCGAAATAGATTGTGATTGAATGAATTGTGAAAATGTTGAATAATGTGAAAAGCACGCTTTTAAGTCATACCTGGCGGAAATCGACATGGTAAAGAAAAAATTCTCATTTTCGAAAAAGGAAAATTAAGCACTTTTTAAAAACACCCAAAGAAAAAAGCACCTTTAAGGGCTTTTAATAAATGCAAAATTGAAAATAAGTACTTCCTAAAAACGCTATGCACCATGTTTTCTTAAAGAATAAGTTTTAGAAGGTAGAGTAGTAGAGTTAAAAAAAAAACATCACATAGCAGTGCTGAAATACTTGTATAAATAAAACTGGCATCAAATAAAATAGCAATAACTCACCTGTTATCACAATTTTTCCAGATACAAACACAAGTAATACCACCCTAGGCTGTACCATTCTATAGATTAGTCCAGGGAAAAGTTCTGGTTCATACCTTAAATATCAATAAAATCTTTTTAACAAGAGTCCTTATATGTATTTAATGAAAAATCTGTATATTTATATAGTTCATCATATTATTAGGAACACTATCTTATCAGCAAACAATAAGGGTGCAATACATTTTTAAAAAGAGTAAAAATCCCCCCCCCCCTAAAATAAGCTTTATTTTTAACAGTTTATTGCCATTTTCTATAGAAACAATTTATTGAATAACAAATGTTTAGGTTAAAACAATTAAACTTAATTTTTTTAAATATATCAAACACATCTAAATAAAAACTATTTTGAGCTTTTTTTTTTTCGATTTACCAGAAATGTACTCCGGCATTGCAATACTTAAAATAAAACTTAAATTTCTTAAAATAAAACAAAATTTTTCAACCTACTACTTTTTGAAAACAATTTTTACAAAAAAAAAAAAAAAAAAATATTTCACCAGACATATGTTTTTGTTTTGAACAGAAAATTCTGTTGGTAATCTTCAGTTCAGGAGAATTATTGAATTATTAAATTTGTTGAGTGTGTTCAGTGCAGTGATATAATTGGTGCAGTAATGTTTAGTGGAACATAATGACTAAGAAATGGTTTGTGAATTTTCAAAAGCAGGGTAGCAATATTAAATTGACTAAAACTATGTTTTAGAATAGTTATCAAGAAGTTAATTTATTTTATATAATTTTAATATTAATTTATTTTTTTACTTTAACACATTATTGTTGCATGAATTTGACTATGTGGCAATATAACAATAATATCAAGTTAAGCAAAGAAAATATTAATTTAGATGAATTAAAGTGATCACTAAAATTTACATTTGTAATAATTTAGAGCTGCACTGCTTATTCAGGAGAAGAAAAAAAAGTTATAAGAAAGGGAATAAAAATTTTGAGCCTTATCTCTCATAATCATCTCACTTCATTCCTTTAAAAGAAAAAAAAAAAAAAAAAAATCCTTCTTCTTCTACTTTCTCTCCCTGCCTTTTTATTGGCCAGATTCATTACCAAAAACTTTGGTAGACGAGTACTGCCTATTTTTTCTGAAAAAGGGCCATCTAAAACTGATACACAAGGCATGCTGAAACTATAGATGTGGGTCAGATAAATATGCAGTGAGTAGGGTATTTATAAATAGATTTACCCTCAGGGTAAATATGCAAAATCAGGAAAATCAGGTTTTTTTGAACTTATTGTTTCCTTTAAAGCATATAACCATCATTTGTCTCTTTATCATTCTGGAAATAATATAATAAGAGCATGGGAATGATTTTAAAATATCTTAAATTTGTTTATTCTACAAATTTAATTTAAGTGAAAAAACTAACTAAAAATTTCACATCTAATTTAAAAAAAAAAAAAAAAAACGAAACTATTGTATTTAAAATGAAATTTTTTTTTTAAATGTAAGTTTAAAATCATTTGATATTTTGCTTTAACATACCTTTTTTTCTGCATCTTATTAGAAACAATAAAAATGTTTTTTTTTTTTTTAAGTCAATGAAATTTTAGTGAAATTTTAAAATTTCACTAAAACAAATAATGAAAAAATGCAATTATTGATTACTAATATTGTTTCCTTCTCATATTGTTCCAAGTTTTTAATTGAACAACTATAAATTTTAATGAAATATTTATTTTAATTAAACTATCTTGTGATTTGTAATAAAAATACACCTTGTAATGGATAAAATGAGAAATTTCATGAGTTTTTAAAGACAAGTTTTTCTTTAATGTTTAATTATAATTAGGTAAGGAAGATAAACTTTATGAATTTTTAATCTATCAAGTATTATTTTAAAGATATATCAGTTAGGAATAAAAGATATTTGCAAATAAAATTTGGTTGAGATAAATTATTATATATTTGTGTGCTTTTGTTATCAATCTCATTTGCTATATCCTAGTCAGACTTACATGTACAGCATTTAATTTATTAAAAACATTTTTTTCAAATCAATTCTATGTATTTAAATAACAAAAAAAAAATTAAATAAATACTTTTTTTCCCTTCCTGTAAGTATAATTAAATTTCAGTTCTTTAAAACATTAGGTAACAGTAAAACTTTATATATTTTATTTCTTTAGCATATTTTATGTAATAAATGTAAGTAAATCTTTGCTTAGAGTTATTCAATAAGTGAAACATTTAATTTTAAAAGTAGAAAAAAATAGTAGTTTTTCCTCCAACATAACAGTTTTTTATAAGAGAAGAAGAGTAACAACCTCCACGTAAGAAACTAAACATGCAAACTAGCATTTTCATAGATTTTGTATCCCTTTGAAAATCTTATTAAGCTCTATATTTGAATCAATTGCTAATATTTATAAAGAACACAAAAATTTACAGCCAATTTAAATTAATACATTAAGTATTTTTGTTCATCACAACTAAATAGCAAAACTTTCCTAGTTTAGAAGTTGGTCACTTATATTGGGGATAATGTATCAAAATGTGAACTTCAGGATGATTAAATCATAGCCATTTTCAAATAAAAATTAAAATGCAATGATTCCAATAATTTAACTGTTCAATTGAAGGAAGTTTTCTTCTCAGTAAATAACTAATTAACTATTGACAATATTAGCAAATTTTAATTGTGTCTTAAATATGCATAATTTTATAAAACTCAAAAGAAAAACATGATCATTGAAGTTACAATAAAATTCATAAGTACCCAGGTATTTATGCGTATTTACTTCAAGTTATAAAAATCAAGGTAATTTACATCTACAGCTCAGACTTACGAAAAGAAAAAGTAAAAATATTAATTACAAAAGAAAGATAAAATTATACAGCGAACATATAATGCAATTATTTATCAATTGAATGGGAATGCATATTGCAGATATTGGTTGTTTATGATAAGTCCATTTGCGAAAAATTATTAATTAAATTTAATGAGCGATTCTACATGTTCATTAAAATCTTAAATTGTATATTTGGAATGCTTAGAAAACAAATTTATTATTTTTCATTCATTTCAAAAACAAAAAGTTAATAATTTTTTTGTACATTGTAAGACATATAAAGAAATTATAAAATGAAAAATACAAATGAACATAATATGTGCTTTCAATTTCATGAACAAAGCTTCTAGAAACTATTCACAAACTTTAAAGCAAATAATGTGTTTATTTATAAAGTTAATCACAACGCGAATTTGCATTTGTTTTACATTTACAAAGAATCATTTCAGTAACTTCATCATTATGCAATTTATTATACATTTAGAAAAATACGAAAAATGTTATTCTCATTGCCATCTCTTTTATTTATCCCTAATAATCAAATTATATATTTTTTCAGTATATACTATTCAGTATATACTATTATTCTTATATTTAGTATATATAAGTATACATGTAGAATATATTTGAAAAATCCCAATCATCTCCAGACGAAATTGGGTCTTTTCATGAAAAAACATGGAGAAAAAAAAAACCCTCATAAGCTAGGTTTTATCTTAAAAACCTGGGTTTTGGCAAACCCTGATTCTGTGCATTAAAGGTTAGGAAAAAAAGCCTTGAAATTTTCCTGAGTAATTTTAGTTCAGTGTGCTGATAAAGAATAATGGATAGCAGAACCAACTTTCATACACATGTTTGAATGTGTACTGAATTAGAAAAAAATTTTCTTAAATAAATTTTGGAGGTAGATAAAAGCATTTAGTTTTAAAATTCGAATAAGCCCCCTGTATATGCCAATGAAGAAAAACTAAAAAGAAAAATACCTGGAAAACTGGTAATAGCATGTAAACATATCTTCAATTTTGATTGGAAATTTGACATCACATGTTGCAACCAAATTCTGGATTTTGTAGTCTTTAAAACGTACCTAAGATAGTATTTCAATTAATATACCATCTTGAAAAATTCATGCAAAAAAAAAACTTAAACAAAGCAGACAAATTTTCTATAATGGAATACCAAGAGTGCTTTTTAAGTAATGATATAATTTTAAAAATATATATTTGCAATCTTAAGATATTGCATGTGCTTTAAAAAAGTAATAAATAGATTTGGAGCCTTAAAAAAATTTCTTAAAATTTTGTTTTCATTCTTGAATGCTAACAAATCAGAAGTTGCAGGGTTTTTTTTTTCCTGCAAGGTTATTTAATTTAAATCAGTTTGATTTAAGTCAGATAAAAATCAAATGATTTTTTAAAACAAAATGATTGTCAATGAATAAAGGATAAATTACTTGAATTTTTATTTAAATTTTTTATTTTAAAATTTCTTGTAAAGATTTTTGTGTTGATAAATTTGAATCAGCAAAATTACATTAATAGTTGGTGCATAATAAATTAACTTATTAATTATTTAATAGTTTATATAAACACACACACACACCTATAAAAATTAGTCATCGTATATATATATATATATATATTCACTAAAAACACGACTGTAATGAAAATCCTACAAATTAGTTTTAAAACGCAATCTTCCAAACAAAATTTTGTTTTAATGTTAGAATGTTTAATCTATTACAATGTTTAATCTATTTCAGTATCATAAAGAATATACAATTTCAAAAAGGAATTCATATGGCATTTAAAAGCTCTTTAAAGATAAGTTCAGATTGCTATTTCTTAGACTCTTTTTTTTCCTTTCTTCTTTTTTTAAATAGGTGAATTGCTCTATATTGAAATACTTGCCAAACTACAGTCAGTAAACAATGTAACACAATTAGTTTTGTCACTTTAAAATTTTGTTTATAAGAAAGTTCTTCCTCAGCTACATAACAACCCTGGGTGAACCCTTTTCTCAGACACCTCTCCATTCAGAGATTGTCCTCCAATTTTCGGAATGAAAGAAAGTTTAACGAAATTAATTTTGTGATTTTATTTTTTATTTTAGTCCGTTTTTCAGTACTTAATAATGATACATTTGTCTTACATTTTCAAAATTGTGCATTTACGTAAACTATGCCTTTTTACTTAAAAAAGGGGGGGGGGAATAATTTGTAACAGAATAATTTAGTTATAATAAAATTTCTCTATGTGTCTTTAAAATAAAAATTATTTGGTTTCTAGAGACTCCATCTTCAAAAAAGTTGTTTAGAAAAACTGGTGAATAATAGCACTCTTCTAAAACCAACTGGAGAGTTGCCTTAGCTTTTAAGGATTACAATTATTATACATAAATTGAAGAGGAGGGATCTACAATAAAAAATTTTATTGGGATGTTATATTTAAAATTTAGTCAACTTGTGCGGCAAAAGAAAGAAATTACACTAGATCAATTCTTTTCAGTTCAATCATTTGATACACCATATCTTATGGTTAAGGCTGCAAGTTTGTCGCGGGGAAGACCTGAAATTCACGGAAAATTTTGAAAATTACGCAGATTCTAATCATAAAAAAATTTACTATATAAATAATGCAAATGACAGAAATTGCTTTAATAATAAAAAAAGGTTAAAAAATACACAACAAAAGTATTTCTTTTAATTTCAAGCAATATTAATAGTTTAATTTAAATGAACAGAATTTTGGTACAATGTATTGTACATTGTCAGTTTATTCTCATTTATGCTTCGTCTTTCATTTAATACATTTTTATACTTAGAAAACCATCTTTCTGAGTCCACACTGGCCGACAAACATCAAACTGCCACTTTTGAATAGCGTTCGGTCTTTGATTTCCAAAACTCAATTCATTTTCCTTCATCAACGCGCAATTCCTTGACCGTTGCTTTGTAAGAAGTAATTGCTGTGAAAACTCAAACATTCTACATTCAAACTACTAGTTACAAAAGCCTATCTCCCTCTCATCTAAGAAATTGATCCCTATTTAAGAAATCACAAGAAGCCGCCCAGGAAAAATTGTCTGGATATGTAGAAAGACAGTGAAAATTTCATTGCCCAGTGCAATAGCATGTGTTACAATTTTACTGTCAAAGATTTCATTTATAACATTTTCCTTCTTTCGTGTTTCCAATATCTTTTTGTACTCTTACTGACTTCACGAAGGTAATCCTATCAGTCTATTACTCTCCCTAAGTGTAAAAAAAAAGACCACCTTACTTGACAAGATTGAAATTATTTCTTATCTCAGAACTATTTTCTTGTCATTTTGCTATTGATTCACTCCCCTAAATATCTAATCAATTTTACATGTTCAATTTAAAGCTTCAGAAAAGTAAAAAATTCTGTTAAATAAAAATAATAAATTAAAAATGAAAAAAAAAATTCCATTTTAAGCAATTTTCGCGCAAATCAAAACATATTGAGAAACTTGCGGATTTTAGAAAAAAAGAGGACAATTTTGCGGAAATTCCTAATACACAGGGAAAGGTAAAACTTTTGAAGCAATAGTAAAAAAAGTAAATTTATCCATTAGCTTTAAAAAAAAAAATTTTTTTTTCAAACCAATGATTAAACAAAACAAAAAAAGATAATTTATTATTATATCTTAATTTATTATACTTAATAATTTATTATATTTTTCTTATTTAGTTTATCCACTATATATTTCTTATTTAGTTTATCCCCTCCGGGCACAGTCAGCTTTTGGTATGACCACTGATAACAGAAAGGCTCCAGTGTGTTAGCAGACAGTGTGTCCCCTGATGAAGTGCTGTTTTTGCTAACATACATATCTTTAAAAATTCTTTTTTTTTTTTTTTTTTTTGGCTTGATTTGCATTTCTAATTTTCTAAATTATTTACCTAATCATTTTAATAAGTAAAAATTAGATGACAAAATTTATTAATGTGTTCAATTTTTCATTTTACATGCTGCGCATAAATTGCCGAATTCACCAGAAGAGCATTAACTTGCAAGAAATTATTACTCATAAAAAAAAGGATGCTTTAATCAACAAAATCAATCCTTAAAGCTCTTTCATTAAGATCAACCTCAGCCAAGAAACCTGGAGAATAATGTAAAAAATAAATAAAATTCACTTACATCGAAACCAAGCTTTTGAATCAACCTTGCATATTTCCTTGCAGCCAAGTGAGCAGCAGTTTCACTGAAAATTGAAAAAGAAAAATGCAATTTCCTTCTATCAGAGTAAACCATGTAATTCATTTACCTAAATAATAATAAAATAAAACTATGCAATTGGTAGATAGGTATTTTATTTACGTTGCACTAGAGCTGCACTATGGGCTATTGACAATAGTCTAAAAAACACCCACGAGAAAGATCCGAAGACATGCCATCACAATTTTGATCCTCTGCAGATGGAAGACAGACTGTCCTGGTTAACTTTTGATCAAATGATCAGATCTTTAGGTCCTAAGACTCAATCTTAATGGCTCGAGGGTGTGACCTCAACTATGCTAATTAATTACTGCAATCGACATCTTAAGTCACGAAAATGTACTTTCTCTAAATACAAGTAAAATCAACATTAAGGAGTCATAACTTGGGGCTGCAATCCTGACCAAAGTATGGGGACCACATTTTCCAAACTAGGACTATCCCCATATATTTTGGAGGGGCAGAAATTCGAATCCGTGGAAAAAATTATGTTTAGTCAGAGAAAGAACGTTTTTGTGTCTGATTTCGTAACTTTTCTTGTCCGCACAAATTAATTAGCATATTTAAAGCCTCCTCGAACAATTGAGATTGAGTCCCACAATGTAGTGATATGATTATGTTATTCAGGGTGGTCCTTTTTTTTGGGGGGGGGGGGCTCAGTATATGAAAGAATATTTTAAATTAAGTGCATAAAAATATTTTCCTTTGTAAAAACAAATCATATAAATATTTCATGTTAAATTTAATATAAAAACAAACAAATCAAAACTTTCCCATTTTTTGTTCTCAAATTTTTCATTTCAACATGAATCATACTTCTTTTCGAAGTGAGAAAGAAAAAAAGAAAAAAAAACTGTTTTCAAACTTTTTCCAATTGAAATCGAAAAGAGCAAAGGATTAAAATCCTCCCTATGAAGATGAAGCTTAAACACATGCTTTGAAATAAATTTGCCGATTAAAGAGCGAATATTCTCCAGTCAAACTTGACAAATACTCTGATTTTTAATGATTTTAATTACTTTTTTCTTACACAATAATAATTGAATAGAGCTTGAAAACCTTTTTGGTCAATTTTCAATGAAATACTAGCTTGTTACTCTCAATAATTGTAATTTTTCACATTTAATTTCCAACAAGGTTTCTGAAAATCTATATATAAAGAAAGTTCATAAAAAAATACAAAAAAAGGTAATAAAAAAAATTATTTAGCAATAAAGAAAAGTTCTTTTGTTTTCAAAACATTCTCTAAAATGATCCATACTTTAAAAAAATCAGAAATTTTTTTTTAACAGTAGACATGTACCTGAGTACTTTAAAAAAGGACGATTGATCTACTTAATAACAATAAAGGTAACTTTTATTGCAAAAGAATAACATAATATGCCTTCCTAAATTTCAGAATTACTTTGTTTTTAACAGAAAGTTTTAATATTTACCAGTATCATTTTCTTAACAAAACAATTCAAAATAGTTTTTAAATCAATATATAGTACATTTTTGTAGTACTGTTATATTAAAGGATATAACCAAAATCAATTAAAAAAAATATTCCTTCGTACCAATACATTATATAAATATTTAACAGAGTACAAGTCTTCTTTAATTATATAATTTAAAGTAGGGTTTCACTAACCTTGAAACAATAAAGTGAATTGGCAGCTGAACATTAATTTACAAAATTAATTTAATGAATGATACCACAATTCACCATATGAAAATTTTATGATTACTATTTAGTTAATTGGAATCTTTCAAATAAGAAAAAATTAATCAATAATTGTGACACTACAAAACTCCACCTTACATGATTTGTTGCTGCATTTGCTGAAAGTTTACACTTTAAGAGGTCTGCATTTTTAAAAATACAAAAATTCCTTTTTTCCCCCAGTTTGTAAGCAAAAATTCAAATTTCCCTCCATTTTCTGTTATTTTAGATGATTTTTAAATTCCCTGTATTTTCCAGGTTTTCCCTCTGGAGTGGCAAACCTGAATTATTTAAAACTATTTAAGACTATCTAATATCGAAATTGGTTTAATTTTCCATAGTTTTTAGTAAACTACTTTCACTTATTTTCATATTTTTGGGCTATTAAACTGACTTGTATATAATATCGTGTTCTCGTCATTTTGTAAGTTGTAGAACAATGACTGCAATGCCAAAAGGTCATGTAGTGAGATATAAAGGATTAGGGCTAACATCCAATGGATTAAGATGAATAGACCTCTGACCCACCATCCATTGGTGAAGACTCAAGATACTGGAGTGTCAAAGGTTGTGACAAATTAAAAACATGAGAGAGAGAGAGAGGAAAACTAACCTTTTAGCTCCAGTCACAACAATTTTTCCTGTTCGAAATATAAGAGCAGCCGTTTTTGGATCTAATATCCTCATGATAACTGCATGGAATCTTCTTGGATTGTACTCGGCATTTCTCAGTCTAAAAGCTATTTTGCAAAGATCTAGATAACACCCTAAGTCAACGCAACATACAACATTGCTAAAATAGAAAAAAAGCACGTGTTAAACTAATTTATAACTGGTTACAAATTATTTATTGCTTTCTTTTTAAAAGCAATTTTTCAAAACAAAATATTTATTAGTGTATATCTGGGGCTCTAGCAGTTATCAACCTTCATCTATGAAAAGGTACCCCAACATAGAATCGAGTTAACATGTCTTATATACTAGCAGGGCTGATTGTGAGTCCAACTCAAAAATCCGGAAAATTTCTTGAGTAAAATCATTAAAGACGCATAATGTCTTTATAAATTTAAATCATTGATACTTTCAAAACATTGAATTCTAAATAAATTATATACAGCATAACTTAAAAGAATAATTATGTATAAGTTTATTTTTATCTCTAATCACACTTATTATTCTACCAGAAAAAATATTTACAAATGAAAGATACCAAGTATAAATTCCAGTTCTTCTTCTTGGGCACTACAGCCTATGACAGGCCAAGGCCGTCCCAAAAAGTTTTTGCCATTTTGATTTATTCCGTGCCATGGCCAAGTTCTAGTATTTTTGAATAAAATATACAAGAATTTTTATACATAAATGTGATCGATGATTTCTTGAAACTTCAGGACCTAAGATTTCCGGAATCTTCCGAAGTGCAATTTGGGAAAAATCCGGAAATCCGGATTTTTTTCGGAACACAATCACCCCTGTACTAGTGAATTCGAATCGTATTTTTGTAGTGGTAGACACACTACAGTACTCTCCCACCAGAATTACAGCTGTGATAAAATTCAATGAATGGATACCACTACTTGATTCATTGCTGTTTTGTGACAAGTCGGGAGAACTATATTAAGATCACCATACTTTTGAGTACTGATCATGACAGGGTTACCACTCAAATCTGGAGAAAAAAAATTCCCTGTACATATTATACACAATATATTAAGAGGAAACAACAATTACTGTGCTCTTGTGTGAGCTATATTGCACCAACTATATTTATTAGTATAGCTGAAATATCATGGTTAAATATCCCATAGAATACTCTTTGAGCAGTCACCCTTTTTTAAAAGACAAAAATAAGAAACAAAATTCCCTGTATTTTCCCAGTTTGTAAAGAAAAAAATCAAAAATCCTGCATTTTCCCTGTTATTTCAGGTGATTTTCAAATTCCCAGTATTTTCCAGGTTTTCCCTATTCTCCCTGTGGAGTGGCAACCCTGCATGAGAGCTGTATTAAGTTCACAGTCGTGGTCGCTCCTGTGTTGTTTTTAGCAGTCGAGTGTAAATGTTGTATGTGATAGAGACTGAGTAGCAACAGGGAGAGGAGGTGGATAATGTCGCAGTCACAAGTACAGTACAGAACCCATTATCCGGAAATCAGAAAACCGGAAAACCAAAAAACCGGAACGAAATTCAATAAATTATCCCGTCATTTTAAAAAAATATATATATATTTTTCCTCATAAGATTTTAGGATTTTTCTTTCTTTTTTGAAATATGTTTACCATGCCATCATTTTAGAAATAATCATTACTGTATTACTTCATCGTTTTTTCTTCTTTTTAAGATTATTTCCAAATAATTTTTTTTAGTTGGTTTTAACAATTAAAAAAACGGCTTTTTGTAGTGATTCAGAAAACCGGAAAAATCAGTTATCCGGAATAGCGATGGTCCCGATCGTTACGGATAATCGGTTCCCTACTGTATCAAGTCAAGTGGTCATAACAGTTAAGATAGACGTGTTCATATCAAAGTGGGAGTTTTTGTCAAGGTAGGCATGTTCACATCACGTCCAAAGGTCACAAATGTGGGGACAGGAGTGTTATCAACAATATCAAAAATCGTCTATGAAAAGGTACCCAAACATAGAATCGAGTTAACATGTCTTATATACTTGAGAATTGGAATTGTATTTTTGTAGTGGTAGATTCACTATAGTATATATATTATATTAATAATTATATTATATCATTAATAATTACATTATATTATTCAATATTTATTAAAATATTTATTTATTTGAATTAAACTGGCAAAAAATTTTAATGAAGAAAATTGTGATTTCCGAAATTACCAATTCGGCAAATCTTTCTCATCTGATGAAAATTATTAAAATCAATAAATAATCCTTTTAGAAACTGGAGAACGACAACAAGCAGGAGAAGGAATCCCCTAGCATTAAATATAATTTAACATTTGTGCTAGAAAAAAATCTTTAATTTGATTGCATACCATTAACTTAATGGTATGATGTAATGGTATGTAGTATTAATGGACCACTGTTTATTATTTTATGCTGGTCCGACTCCGATTTTAGTGGTCACAGACCAACGGACCACCGTTAATTTCGAGCCCTGCCATTAAGACAAAATAAAATTACAATTTTAAATCTTTGTAGAAAAAAAAAAGTCAGTGAGTAAATGTAATAAAAAGAATAGAGTCAGACTCTTAAGTTTTGTTAAAGATTATTAGTTATTTAAATGAACAAAAGATTTTCAATTTCTATGCTTATGCAATCAATATAAGAATAATATAATTGGAATTCAATGTCCTTATTTTCAGAAAATACTAAGATTCATCTCGAATTGACATTAATACTAATCTAGAAATTCATCATAAATACTAATCTAGAAATTCATCATAATACTAATTTAGAATTTCTTTATTGAAAAAAATGAGGAAATATTTTTAAAAAAATATATTTTTAAAATATTACCCATTTTCTTAAGTGAGATTTCATTTAATTAAGGCTTTTTGACTTTAAAAATTAAAAAAATCCATAATCCAGCAGGTATTGTTTATTTGGTGGAAAATCTAAAAAAAACTAAAAGTATTTCAAGAAATATATAAAATGATTGATGCTATCGTACTTTATAGACACGGTAAGCTAAAATAGATTGTGGTTGAATGAATTGCGAAAACCACGCTTTTGCATGATAAACACCGAAATTCGACATGGTAAAGAAAAAAAAATCTCATTTTTGAAAAGGAAAAATTAAGCACTTTTTAAAACACCACATGAAAAAAGCACCTTTAAGGGTTTTTAAAAAACGAAAATCAGCACCCTTAAGCACTTTTGAAAAACGCCATGTAAGTATTGATAATAGTAAATATTGATAACAGTAACATGACAATAGTAAATATTGATAGGGATATTGTTTAAATTGTATCTAAAAATAAAAAACAATTAAAGATAACACATTTTTCCAACAGTCTCAGGTCAATTTAAGAAAACATTTACCCTAACTTTAAATTTTCCTGTTTTGTGTGTTTTTTAACGCTAGTTCGATGGAAAGTCTGAAGTTGGAGTTCTACTATATTGGTAAATAAATAAGAAATTGCCAAAAAGATTAAACAAGAATATAAAAAATATGATCTTCAAATTCAATGGTAAAATATAATTCATAATCAACTAATAAAAAAAACGAAAAAAAATACAAACTGAATCTTTGGTATGATTCCAGATTCGGTTGAAGATGGAATGGATTGAACAGGTGGTATTGGGTTTATTGCAGTATTGTGTACTTCTAAAGAGCCATCCTACAATTTACAAAAAATATATTGAATAAAATACAAATGAAACAATATAAGAATAACATTAAACACAGGGTTGGGTTTTTTGCCGTCAAAAACTGGTTTTTGACATGACAGTGGTAAAAACCGTGTTTTTACTTTCTTTAATTTATCTTTAGTTTCTTTAATTTATAGCATATAGCGGACAATATATTATTTTCACTTAATTGCCTTTATAAATGAATGTTGTAAATGATTGCTATTGATTTTGCAACTATATACATGTATTCTTATAGAAGGATATACATTCATACTGAAATATTGTAATATACTTATTGAAAATAGTGATACTTAACTTTTATCATTATAGCTTGATTTGCAAAGGATTCAAAATTTTGCACTTCGTAATTGTTAGAAATAAACAAACAAACTAAAAAACTTGGAACTATTAATAAATTCAAGAACTAAAAAGATTTTAAAATTTGGCATTTCTTAAATATTGGAAATAAGCTAAACAAAACTTTCAAAACTTGCAACTACTAACAAACTCTTAGTCAGGAATGACTTGACATTCTTCAGTAATGTAATATGCCTAACAAAATGATGCTTGGAAATGTTGAAAATTTTGTATAATATCCTAATATTTTACTTCAAATAGTATGTTTTGATATAATCATGTTGGGAAAATGCAAAAATATGTTCTTAAATATTTTTTAACAACTTTTTTTCTAATTTTATTGTCCAAAAATGAATTAATTTTAAATCATAAGCAGTTAAACTCAAATTAAAATACAGTTTTATCAAAACTATGGGTTTTTGACATGACGGTAAAAACCATGGTTTAAACCGGTAAAAACCGTCATGTGTCAAAAACTTGACAACCCTGATTAAACAATTATCCTATTTTAATAGAGAATTCTTTTTTTTTTTTACATAGAAAGGTACATTTGAGAAATAAAAATAGTCTTTTTTATATAGATATTTTTCAACTTTAAATGATAGAATTACAGACTAAATAATTTTATGGTAAAGTTTAGAGGGAATCCCATCAGGGTGGATAAAACTATTTTTACTATTAGAAATAAAGATTTAAAAGAAAAAATTTTTCAGCATAAAAGAGCACTATCCACTACTGTAGAGAGAAGGAATAAGTTATTCAAATCAGCAGATTCAATTTTTCTATCCTTTGCAACAATATAAATACACATTTAATTAATATAATGCTCACTAAGGAGGTCATGAAAAAACGTAATTTGCAGGTACTGATATGGAAATATCTCTGATAACTAGTGTAATTTCTAGTGTTGATATTTTTTAATATGGGAAATTAAAAAGCAATAATAAAGTAGAAAAAAAATGCTATATATTTATCAAGGAAATAAAACTTGACTTTTATTTTCAATGTTTTATGTAAAGAAGTACAGCAAGAATTAGAATACCACAATAAAGTTTTGAAAATTCTATCTATTTTGAAAATTTAATTAGGAAAACATGTAATCACATCCCCAAGAGAACTTATTTTATTAATTATCCAAACTGTGGAGTACTCAAACAAACTCTCAGATATTTAACTCTAAGTTCGTTTGAGTATCTACAGCTTTTATAATTCCATATAAAATTAAATTAATTAATATTGAAACAATTCATATCCACAACTATGAAGTATTTTTCAAATGAATTGCTTCAATAGCATCAGCTATACGTTATAATAGTTGTTTGGAAATACATGAAATAATAATTTTGTAATTGAAATGAAAGATATCGTCTACAACTGATTAAAAACCCACTGTTTCATTGTTAGATTGGTAATGTGGATCATCAACAGTAACTTCCATGTTACCGCCACGGATATTGACTGTCTAGTTTTGGCTCCTAAATCCCACAGTAAATCTGAATGAGATTGCATCATTCCATTTCTTTGCAAGTGAGGTAGAATTTATTGCGCGTGCTCATGCCCACCAAAAATAGTTTATTTTTTTAAATTTAATCTATCTATAATAAATAATTGTAAAAAAGAGCATTTAACAACTTGCAGAAATATTTATTTACTATCATTTTCAGATAAACAGTGCAGTGTGCTCAAGTTTTGGAGCATGTGCATTGCTTATTACCTTCTCCACCTACGAAAGAAGTGGAATAATCCAATCACATTCGGATTTACTGTGGGATTCAGGGTTTTATACTGACTAAAGGTGAAAGTCAAGTATAAGCAAAGTTGTTCAGAATTAAGCTGAGAAGATCGAAACATGAGTTCACAGATTTTGAAAGTAAGTTTCCACCTCTATAAGCTTTACTAGAATTTCATCTTTCTCTTATACCAATTTCAGATTATGTATGAGATGTACACGTAGTTTTATTTTAATTTAAAATGAAAATATCTTTCTTGTAAATTTTGTGCTTTTTAACTACCAACTTAATTTTGAAAATAATTAAAGTGATTCGTACTTGCAAAAAAATGTTAAAAGATACATATGAATCGTTTAGATCTGTTTTTATAATTCTGTATTAAAGGGAAAAGTAATTTTGAAATTATCTGTTTTCACTTAGTGCTGAGATAAAACTAGGTTTCGTTGATTTAAGTTGCTAGATTTTTCATAAAAAATTACCCGGACTCAGATTAATTCGTTAAAGATCAGTTTCATTGAAGGAACCTCTTGTAAGTAAGACGTTCAGTTATCGGGAAAATATTATTTTTGTAGTTGACTACAGTTACTTATTAACTTCAACTACTTTTTAGTGTAGTGACTACAAGCTTCCAAAATGTAGTTAGTACTTTTAAGAGACAAACTTTGCTGTAGAGCTTAATTTACACCTTGCTGTAAATGGTTTTAAATGAAGAAAATTGGCTTATTTAAATGTAAGCAATTATTAAAAAATATTTATTATTTACTTGAGCTTGTTAGTTATTCTAAACCACTTTTTACAATGTTGCTCTTACAACTTTTTATGCCTTTCTCAAAAACAAGTGTTTAATTTAAGAAATTTCTTCGAAATCGTCAAATATTTGCAATTCTGTTAATAGTTTAATGCTCATTTATTTCCTCTGCGAAATAAAGTACACCTAAAAATTCAGTACATAATATGTTCCTTTCCATTGAAATAACATGAATGTTTCTAGAGTGCATGTTTACATTTGATGGTGTGGTTAATTTTGTGTACATAAATATAATTTCCTGATTTCCAAACAACAGTAAAAATATTTGTGTGGTTTTTAGAAACCCTGATCCCCTATGTGTTCTTTATAAACGCTTCCCTTTTCCATCCTTATTACAGGCACATTAGTATGTTCTCAAAACAAGTTAAATGCATTTTGAATTTTATATCAAGTTAACTTATCTTGATTTCTTATCTCTCTTATTAAATTTTGACATTTTGACTACAACAGTTAGCGCTGGCCCCCCTAGTCAAAAACTGTGTTGTAGCATTTTTAATAATAATAAAACTTATTCTCTAAGTCAAAGGTAGATTTTAATGATTTTTTATAATTTATCTTTTTCTATAGAAATTTTCAAAATCAAAAACCAAATTAACTATAAAGTGAATTATTTTATAAAAATGCAAATACTTATATTTTGTGAAATATTTATAATTCAATTGCTCCATTTGAAATTCCCTTGTCTTAATACTTTGTTATTAAAAATACTGGCACTTCAAAGACTGTATGAAATGGAATAACTAATAAGAGAAAATGACGATATATTTCTGGCAATATAAAAAATTTGAATTGCGCATTTGAGTATTTCCTTTTTAACGCAATGATTATATCGTTTTTTTTAAGCATTTGCGTAACCCCGTCGTTGATCTTTATTTCGGTAGTCACTGCTATGGATTTCGCGATTCTTTTTCTTTATTGTGGTGATGTTTCACAAAATGCGAAAAAAGAAATAAATAGTGTGTTCTTCTCCCAACAGAATGCAAGAATATCACTCACATTAAAATTTTTAAAAAATTACATATTCGATTAAATAAAAATTTTTTTTAAAATCACAGCACCTCTGTTACTTTAAATTAGTAACATTTATATTACTAATTTAAAGCTAGAGAGTTTTATTGCGGAAAACCCAAAACAGTTCTGCCACAAGGGTATGATTATAAGTGAAAGTTGATAAAAGTGATGCTAAGTGAGTAGTGATAAAATAGATATAAAACTTTCAAAATGTGAAATAGTGATAAATTTCTATAAGGAAAAGCTTTCTGCTAAATGTAATATATGTAAGTTAAATTTTCTGCATAAATATCTGTCTAATTTAAATCACAAAAATCTGGTAAATTATTTTTTACTCTAGAATTATTTGTTTTTATCTGTAGAATGGTCACCCTGCAAAATATTTTTTATGGAAAATTATGAAGTCTGGAAAATCGATTTATTTTTATAATATGTGAAAATTAATAATTTCTTTCTTTCAGGTATGTTCCAGAGCTCGTTTTTTCCAGCGAGCTTTAAACACCTCAGCTCCTAAGAGGAGAACATTTGAAGAATTTAAAGAATTGCAAAGGCAAATGGCTGTAAGTAATCTAATGTGGTCAGCCACATTTGTTTATGAGAATGTGTTTATAGTTTGTCTATGGTAAGAACTCCCCCTGACACATTCTCAAGTTTCCAAATATAAAATTTTTTAAACATTCATTACCCTGTAGTCAAATTAATTACAGATTTACTTTTATCAACTACATTTAACAGTAAACCTATCCTAACAATATCTTATCAAAAAACCATTAAACCGTTAAACAAACAAGCACAAAAAAAAGATAAGGAATTTTCTGATTGGTTAAGCATTAGCCATTGTTTTAAATTTTAATGAGGGCGATTATATTTTTCCAAATATTTTAAAGATAACGCTAGTGATATTTGCTAGCTTATAGATGTATTTGATCAAGAAAAAAATTTACAGCGCATACTTTAGTATTTTTTTTTTGTTCGCTGTCAGATAAATTCATATGTCAGCAAAATTAAGAGAATAGTAAATCACTTAGGAGAAACTTTACATTATTGACACCAATTAGACATTATTGACACCAATAATAATTAATTATAGTAATAAAGAGGAGCATAAATTGTAATGGACACTCCTATGTGCAGTGTATTCATACTCAATGTGATTTTTTTCATTGCAGCTTGATGAGATGACACCCGTTTATCTACGAAAAGGTAGTTCTGACAAATTGATTTTCGGTATGGTCTGCCTGGGAACCCTTGTTTGTGTTGCCATGAGTGTAGAATTTGTTTACGGAGCTATTTATCCAAAACCTAACTCATAAATGTCTCTACTGTATGTAATTTCTACTGTGTCTGAACTATATATAATGATATTGTAATATGAGAATAATAAAAATATAAGTAGTCATAAATCTTATTGTCTGTATGGATTGTAGATATATCATGTGCAAGTTATAAGAATTATTTATTTTGAAAAAAGTTTTTCAAGCAATGGTAGGATTCAAATTTTAAGAAGTCCACCTAAAAATAGGCTTTGTTATGCTAGCCACCCAGCCCAAATAAAACCTCGTTCATTGTATCTGTATTTTAGGTTCAAATTACATTTCTAATCTCTTTTTTTTTTAATTGTATTTAGCTTACCGTATATATAAATAGAATGCTATGTACATAAATGTTTAAAAGTTTTTCTCTCTTTCATATCGGAAGTAAAATAAAGAAATGTGAAATACTACTACTGTTGAAGAGCTTTAAACTAAATCTAATGTCATTCAGAGCTGTTTGTGCTCCGGAAAAAATCCGGATTTTTCGCTAACCGTGATCCGGAAGTTTCCGGAGATCGAAGGTCCAGGCGTTTCAAAAAATCATTGATCACAAAAGTTTCCGGAAATCAAATTTTCAAAGGTGAAACTTAAAAACACAGTTTATTTTATTTGTTTGTAAGGAAGAGCCAGATACTTTATATTCAAGATTAATATTAATTTTTTATCAGTAAATAGTTAATATAATCATGAACTCAAGAAAAAAGACATATATTTTGTAAATTTCAATTACTTCTCCAGGTTATCCTATGTGTAAATGGTATAAGTTTGTGTAAAATTTTAAATATATTTTAAGTAAACTAAGAAAGATTGAGAAAAAGGGAGAGAAAAAAAACCTTGTTTAATTTTTTTTCAATTCAAACTGTTTTTTTTTTTTACTCAAGAAATTTTCCGGAATTTTGACTTGGGTTCACAATCACCCCTGGTCATTACAATTGAAAATTGCTTTTTTTTTGCAAATCATTCACTAGAAGAAATCTTAGTACTCTTTTACAATAATTTCATACCAAGAAATTATTGTAAAGAATACATTTATTTCAAAGATTCTTGTGCCTAAGATGTTTGAAATTTGATGCTATTACGGATTAAAACTCACATATATTTGTAATCAATAATCTTAAATAATATGTAATAATAAATTAAATTTTATTTTATGTAAAACCTGACAAATACAGTAAAAAACAAAATTTTTCCAGAAAAATACGACTTTTAAGTGCGGCATAATTAGCTGACTTAATACGGTTTTTGATTACCAGACCAAACTGCTAATATTCTACTGACCTAGAATGGATCGATACCACTACAAGCATATTTTGTATATTTAAAAGCCATTCTGTTTATAAATTGCTAAGAAGAAAACGAAAACTGTGATGTAGATTTGTGTGTCCATCATTGCTTTAAAATTATCATACTGAATTAAATTACTAAGATTTTTTTTGAATTGCATTTTCATTTATAATTCTTGCAAAATCTCCAAACATGTTCTTTCTAATCCTTCCATTTTACTAGAGGCATTGTTTTTTTTTCAAGTATTACAATAATTGAATGAAATCAATTTTAAGACTTATCTGACCAATAGTTTAGAAGGTATAAGCGTTTAATTTAGAAAATGTGCAAATTTATACTTGTACATATTTATGTAACTGACATTGCTATCTAAACAAATGAAGCTGTGTTTCTTATGTATTTTTTCACGAATGAGACTATACGCAACGAACAAATAGTTCAAAATTTAAAAGAGTTTTTGCACAGAAAAAGTATTTCTTTTGTTGCGTACACTTTTTTACATTGCTATGTAGGAGCTATCTATGCTCCTACATAGCAATGGAGGAGCATGTAATTGTTTGAGATAAAAACAGAAATTGATTAATAGTTAAGAATAAACAAATGAAAGAAAACACAAATCAGAAGAGCTAATATTTCAAAAACTGCAATGTTTTTAAATAAAAAGTTTCATTTTTAGTATTGTACTTATAATGTTCCTTATAATTTCAAAGCTATTAATCCTGAATTTTTTCTCATTCGATTCAGCATGAAAAATTACATCTGAAAGCGTACCTTACATGTTCAATGTAAAAAGTGTGCAAGTCAATAGAAATACTTTTTATAAATTAAGTGCTTTATAACTATTCATTCTATTGATTCTTGTATAATTTTTATTTGATACAACTTAAAAAGCTGCATATGAAACAATGATTCACTTGTTTAGATAACAATATGAAATACTTTGATAGGTACAAATTTGTACTTTTTGTATATAAGTTCTAAATTATTAGTCTGATCATCTTGTAGTTGAAATCATTCAATTATCGGAAACAATCCATTACTTGCCTGTTTTCCTACAAATAAATTACCCCCATTTTCCTCAAAAAAGAAACGTACAAAGGACAGTTTTCAGGTATCATTTACAATAACATTAAGTTTTCTGCCACACAACAAAAACCCTTTTATTGTGTGGCAGAAAACTTAACTTTATAAATCCTTTTATTTCATGGCTTTTGTGCTCACTCTGAATTATCGCTATAGTGAATTGAGCCTCGGACGAGTTGTGCTCACCAAGAATTGCGTCCTCTACGAACTGTGTTCGTGACAATTTGTCTTAGCATAGAGCTGTGCTCACGAGGAATTGTCACTGCGACGAATTTTATAACCTTTGTTGAACAGCCGGCTGTTTTTCTTAATTTTTTTAAAATTCATTTTAAGGGGGACCCAGGCCATGGCCTAATGGGTAATCCGGCACTGGAAGTGGTCACCCACCCACACACTGACCACAGCCAGTGATGCTTGACTTCGATGTTCTACTCGAAACCGCCTCTTTACGATCAGTCCTCTGCGGGACTGATTTGACGTAGATTTCGAAACTCTTTTTGCACCCTGATGTATTTGGTATTTAAATATTGGAAGGGTAGGTTGAAGAGAACTGAAATCAGATGAAAAATTAACATAAGTACTTTTATTATTTATATTTTTACTGAGATTCCACGTAGAAAGTTTACAAATGCGTTTAAAAACAATCAAGTAAAGTTGAATATAAATCAAGGATGCCAACATATCTTTTCTGTTCCTTGGATTACACTTTTTCCAAACCATAAAAAAAGTTTCAAAATAATTATGAGGATGAATTAAGAGTGACTCTTTGTAACTCCTTTTCCTGCAGAAAGAAAACTTTTGAAATTATACAGGCATACATCTACAGCCTAAATAAAATAAAAGCATGTTTATCTTTTTTTTTTAAGGAAAAATTTATTTTGAAAAAAAAAAAGTTTGTTTACAATACTAGTTAAATAAAGTTTCTAAAGTATTCAGCATCGCTCCTATCTAACATTTTAAGATTGAATTTATGTTTTATTTTTTTTAATTCCATTACTCTTCTGATTTGTAAGTTACTTTTTAGACTTAATATAATATATAGCAAAAAAAACTAACAACCAGAGTCTGTAAAAGCAAATAAAAAATGTTGAACATGTAAGTTCATTCTTGCACTAAAAAAATAAGATATGCCTCCATGAGTAAAAAACAAAACTTGATTTCAATTCTTGATTTTTGGAAATACCGTCACAAACTAAAAATTTTCCTTGAAAATTCTAAAATTTTAATTTTTACCTTAGTTTAAGAAAGCAAAATTCATACCCAGCGAAAGAAAAAAATTTTATAATAGCAGATAAGAATTACTTTTCAAGATGCCAAAAATTAGAGCATTTTAAGATCCTGTAAGTTTGTCAAGAAATATGAATTACAAAAGCCTTCAAAATATTCTTTAAAATGTCACGAATATACTATATGAATTTTGAGAACCTGTAAGAGCTTTAAAGTTTATAAGACAGGGGTGATTGTGCTCCGGAAAAAATCTGGATTTTTCCCAAATTGCACTCCGGAAATCTTAGGTCCCGAAGTTTCAAGAAATCATCGATTACATTTATGTATAAAAATTCTTGCATATTTTATTTAGAAATATTAGGACTAGGCCATGGCACAGAATAGATCAAGATGGCAAAAACTTTTTGGGACGGCCTTGACCTGTCATAGGCTGTAGTGCCCAAGTAGAAGAACTAGAATTTATACTTGGTATCCTTCATTTGTAAATATTTTTTCTGGTAGAATAATAAATGTGATTAGAGATAAAAATAAGCTTATACATAATTATTCATTTAAGTTATGCTGTATATAATTTATTTAGAATTCAATGTTTTGAAAATATCAATGATTTAAATTTATAAAGACATTATGCATCTTTAATGATTTTACTCAAGAAATTTTCCGGATTTTTGAGTTGGACTCACAATCACCCCTGATAAGAAAAAAATCACAAACTAAATAGGATAAAACAAGTAATTTGTAGTCGTAAAAACAGTTTTATGAATTGAGAACTTTTTAAGAATTTGGAAAAACTATAGAAAAGTTCTTTAATATTCTGCGGTTGGAATTGAAATCTATAAAAATCCAAAGAAAAGTCTGCAGTAGTTGGCATTCCTGTACATAAACTTTTACATCAAATACTTATGAAAGGTTTCAGTATAAAGTTTAAAAAATTTGTGAAGTGAATTTAAATTTGATACAGAGAGTCACAAATACACATTTTTAAATAATCTAATAATAAAAGATCGTCTCACACAGATATTTACAAGCAAAGTAAACGAGAAAAAATCTTATATACATCATCAATCAAAGAATAAAAGATAATGTACAATAAAGTTTATGCAACAAATTGGAAAGAAATAGTTAACTATAAAGCAATGATAATAAAACAAAAATAAAGACAAGAAATCTTTCAAATATTACAAAGCAAAAGAAAATATATAAATTTTTAATAAATACAAAGCACTGAAAATCATATCACACATTAGTAAGAAATTATATAATAAATGAAGTTATTAATAATTACAATTAAGTAAGAGTCACTCAAGAAAGACAACATTCAAACTAAACATTTCACACATAAAACACTTCTGTAGTTGAGATAGAAAGAACAGCATGCAAAATTTTTGAAATAAAAAATAGTTTATGAAATAAAAAATGTGTTCTTATTAAAGAATAAACAACTTATGTCGCTAACATACATTTGTCAATTCATATGGATACAAATTTTTTAAACTATCATAATTTATAATTACTGATAAATAAAGATTAAAATAATCCAACGCTGAATTAATAATTGAAAAATAAAGTACGTTGAAAAAAGTTAGGTTGATATAATAGGTACTTTTTACATATACTAAAAAGAAATAAAAAATCGTAACTAACACTAAGGGTATATCCTGGTGTATAAATCGGCTTTCCAAATCCCCAAGCTTTAACAAAAACCAGGAGATTGACTTATACACCAGTAATAAAGTTGGACATCCGTTGATCTTGAAATATTGATGTATTATAAACAATGAGATAGATAATAACTCTATATCAATTTACGCCTTTCAGAAACTATTTTTAATGTTTTATATACATTTTAATTTTATCTTATCATATTTTCTTAACATGTAAAGGTTATTTTTTCAAAAAAATAAAACATAATAAAAACTTTTAAAGTTACATAATGCTACTAATTTAACCAATTGTCTCATAGCATCTTTACTTAGGGGTAAATTTATGTTATATCTAGAGTGAAATATTTTTAATTTGGGAAAAATTTGCAGACTTAGTATCTCTTTTTTTAATTTTGGAAATCTTCATATATTTTTTCAGCAGTCGACTTATATACCTAACATGCTTTACTTTCTCTTTATTAAATAACGGGGACTTGAATTATACAATCGATCGATTTATACACTGGGATATACAGTGCATCATAAAATCTGTAAATAAAGTAATTATTAATAGGATTTTTTTTCTCACATTTATAACTTTAAAGACAAAAAATGCCAACATGAAAACGAACCTTCCAACAATAAAATATTTTCCAATATGATTAATTTGCAACAACTCTCACTGAAATATGAAAGCGCAAATAAAGAGTTTTTTAAAAGTTGCACAAAAACAGATTTCACATACCAGTTAAATCACATTATTTTTAAAAATCAAACAAAAAGCAATTTTTTTCCTTTTTAACATGGGTCATTAAATATCACTGATTTTAATAACTACTTCATGATTCATATTAGTTAAACACATCTACAAATATTTCATTTCTTATTAGCAGTACAATGCACAATGATGCATGCTTACATTTTCTTTTATTCAAAAAAAAAAATTATATCTAATTTTAACTTTGTTTCCTTTTATTTTTCTGGAAGAACACAAAGTTAAAAGTTTTTAGGAGATGGAGTTTTTTCTTCAAAAGAGAACAATGGACTTTATAATTGGCTAAATGAGAATTCATAAATTTTTAAGTAAATTCCAGGTGCGTAGAGTTTTAGCCAATTTTGGTGTCCAGGAGAGAATCTTTTAGCATTCTTTCTTAGAGGGGTCTGCCCAGGGTAAATTTATTACTGTTTCGTGGTACCTTCACAAATTCAACTTCAGGAAAAAATGGTAGTTTCACAAAATACTTTTAAACTAACGGTCTAAATTCTAACGGTAGTTTCACAAAATACTTCTTTCTTCTCATGCGAACCCCGTTCTCGTTGCAATCTATGGAAAAGAGCTTTTCTGCCAGTGGACTTTTACGAAAAGATAACACGTGTTTGATCAGATAGTGCAATGTGGCACGCCTAACTAGTCGCTTACTCCATATCAAAGCAAGCTTTTTTTTCGCTCAATTTTTTAAAATGAAATGACAAGCCCTCTATAAACTTTACAGGAAGTCAAAATTCGAACATTATTCTAAACATTTGAACATTATCTTAAACACTATGGTAAATTTATTCGAACAGAAACATTTTTTTCTCTGTGAAACTTTTTTTGTATGACCTAGTTGAAAATGTTCTCATAATGAAAAAAACTTTTAGTGCTTGTACTATTAAATGCATGTTTTCATTAAATTTAAGTTGAAATTTAACTATGGACAGTGATTTTTATGGATTTTAAAATTTGAGTACAATTTTAAGCCTATGATTTTACAATAGCAAACTTATTTTTGAATATAAGGGGGAAAATATATAGAAATTTACCAGTCATAAATAATTTTTATTTGTTGTGACAATTTTTGAAAATATTTTCGTACTTTACCACAATTTTGTTGATTTTAATTTTCACAAATTATGCCTAAATTTTCACAAAATAGGTACCTCTTAAAAAAATTTAGACAGACTCCTGTTCTAAGCAATATAATGAAAAAGACAGTTTTATATATTAGAAAAATTGCTATATAATAATACCATTTTAATACATTTGTTTGCATTTCCTACATTAAATACATGTCACACAATTTTTACTACCATATTATAAATGTATTATAACATTTATTTAATAAGTAATAAACGATTCTCATCCCTAAGCTGTGAAAAAAGAATTAAATTATAGCAATATTACAAACATTTAATAAAAGTTTCCTGTCATATGGAGACATTTTATTTTACAACTTTCAAAGTGATCTAAATGAAGTACTTTAGGTGCTCTTATTTGTTGAGTCAAAGCCTGTTTTTTACAATTATTATTGAGACTTAATTAAATGACCAGGTCATGCAATATTAATAGAAATATTGTTTTCCACTACAGCAAAAAAATTTTGAATTTATATTACTCTTGTGAATTGCGACACAGGAAAATGTCAAATGTCATTAGAACTTAAAAGTTTCTAATGTTATGAATTTACTAATTATTTCCCACTCAATTTCAGAAAAAAAAATTCCATGATTTTTCCAGGTATAACAGGCAAATTTCAATGAAAAATGAGACCATATTTTCATCAGAAAAACTTTAATTCTTTTATTTGCAATGTGAAATATTAGATTTGGGTCAAAAATATTATTAAATGAGGATAAGAGCATGTCAGTTTGACTAAAATGTTAAATTTTTACAACAAATAATTGTAACAAATGTTAGAATATTTAACTTGAATCTTAATAACTGATTACTGTAAATCACAATTTTAAGACTCATTATTTTCCAGGTATGACATAGGAATATTCCAAGTTCTTGTAAAAAAAATTGCAACTTTCCCTGACTATTCCCTGATTTTTGGAGTAAAAATAAAATTCCCTGAAAATTCCAAGTTTTCCCTGTTTTAACACTAGAAAGACTGAATATCTAGATGAAATCTAGAATCCTAGATCCTCCTGAAAGTCTCATAAGCTGTCAGACTTTCAAGAAGCCCATCCCAGATTGTTTGAGTAGAGATAAATTAGGTATCCAAAATCTTACAATATAATCAAAATTCCTTTAATAAAAATATATTAGAGACTCGTTCATTAAAATTTCACAGTAATTTTTTTAAATTTAATTAACAAAAATATCTGATTAAAATGAGCGCTGACATTTTTAAAAAAAAATGAAGTTGGGATACTTTATAATTACCCCTTTCATCGTTCTAGATATGAAGTTCTATGTATACATTTCTATAAGGATAACATAATGATTAAATAAACACTAACATTGGATTAAATTATGAAAAGTCAAATATACTCAATAATTTCAGTAAGTTATTTTTTGAATTACAGAACAACAAAAAACAAGAGCAGCCGAATAGTACCCATTTGTCTTGCTCGTGTTAGTTTATTATAAAACTAATTATTAGCTATAGTGAGAGATTTGTGTAATTAACTAAAGGAATAGACAATGGGTTCGCAAAAGGTGAATTCGCCATTCAGTTCCAAATTTTAGTTTTAAAATTTTTTTTTCATGAACTGAATACAAGAAAGCATCGCATATTCGATCAAAAGCATGCTTTCTGAGCATTTGAAAATCATCTTTTGCTGCAAAATCAATCTCTTTTTTTTTTTTTTTTTTAATATTTACCATATGTTGCTCATGATCTTTCTTGTTATTGTGTTCGCACTAATAACTTAAACACAAGATTTATGTTTTTTTTTATTAACTATGAAGAAGTGAGAGGATGCTTCTAATAAATCAAGAAAGTAGTGATTGAAAAAACAGAAAAATCAGTTCTTGCATATTTTATGTTTTGGATTTGACCTGCTGAATGACACACATTGTAAGTGAGTCCATACATATTTATATAACTTGCTATAATTCACACTTCTTAAAGATAAATTCATTTAAGGTTTAGTAACATTAAAAATAGGTATATTCAATAATTAAATTTTTAAAAAAAATATTCCAATTCACATATTTTTTTTTACTGATTTTATTTAAAAAAAATTTCTATTCTGGTAATTTGTTAAAAAAAAAAAAGCACGATCATTTTACACCTCCTGATTTTAGTTTAAAAAGTGTATCGCTATTCTTTTTTCATAGCATACTTATGAGATGACATATATTTTATGACGACAAAAGTAATTTTAGAGCTATCTAACATGTTAAAATGCTTAACATTGAATCTCGAGATGTTAAAATTTTTAAGTACTATTCATACAAAATAAACTATTCGGGACGGCCTAGACCTGCAACAGGCTGTAGTGCCTTGTAAAAAGATGAAGATTCATACAAAATAAACCATAAAGTTAAGTAACTTACTTTTAAAAAAATGCACAACACACAATTAGAGACTCACACATAATTTCTCACTAAATCATTTTTAAACAATACAATCATCAACTCATGTGGAGAAAAAAAAGCTTCAAACTTTGACTAAGAAAGACATTATTGCTGAAGAGAAGAAACAGATCAACGCAGTGCATTATTTTTTTTTTCTATACAAATTTTCAAGGTGCAATTTGTCCATAAAATAGAAGACCAGCATACAATCCAATATACGCTTGGAAAGGGCTTTGAAACTAACTTAAAAAAAAAAAAGAAACAATTTGTGAAATTAACACACTATGTGGTCCAACATCTTTCTTTTCTTTTTTTTCCCCCTTAGTTTTCTCTAATCTAAAATATAAAGAGAAAAAAAAAGCAATTATTAAATTACATAAGAAATATTAATAAATATTATGTGTGGGGTTGGTTAAAGTTGGTTATTTGATTATTTTTAAAATCTGCTTTAGGAATAAAAAAACATGCATAATTTGGAACCTTCAGCTGCAAATTTTGTAACAAATACCCAAAGTAGAGAAATAAAATAACGGAGATTTTGCTAGCAACATTTTTTGGGCTACGCGTACAGTTTTTATACTTCACGCATAATCATGTGAGTCAAAGAGATAAATTCAAAATTGGACATAATAATAGCACTTACAGACGTGCCAACCTAGCAAAATTAACATTCAGGAGTTTCCCTAACAAGAATTCAGGAGATTTCAGGAGGGGTAAAAAAAGGTGCATGGTATGCAACATTTGGCACTTCTAAGGAATTTTAAGTAAAAAATTTATTAAATATAAGAATGCAAGAAATTTTACACACTAATAGAGCAATAATTGTTTAAAAATATTAAATGGAAATAAAATAATTAAACACAGATTTAGCAACACAAAACTATATTAGGTAGATACTCTTTAAATAAATACCATTTCCTTAATAAAACATTATTCAAAAACCCGACACTGTAATAAAAATACACAAAAAATTTTAAAAAATAAACAAATTGAATAAGTATTTTATTTTAAAAAACCAATTCAATACTAATGTCTGTACAATAAAGAACCAATTATCCGGGATGCTCGGGACCATCGCTATCCCGGATGTCTTAATTTCCCGGTTTCCTGGATCGACAAAAAAGTGTCGTTAATCGATGTTTTATCAAACCCAAATTACAAGGAAAAAATGTAAACACATTTTAAAGTAAGAGAAAAAAGAAAAGCACTCCTAAATCTAAAAAGGAAAAAAATTGTAGAAAAATAAAATTTAAAAGAATAAAAAAATTTGCAAGTTTAGACAAGAAAAACAAGTTTAAAAAATAATTACGATTCCTAAATCAACTAATAAACAAAACCAATGATTAAATAACGCAATATATTTCATGGGGGGGGGGGCGAAAATAAAAGGAAAACCTATTAATCTAAATAAAAACAACACTTGAAAATTATCGAACCGAAACGATAGTTAAAAAACGGCACTAGCATAAATATTAAAACCTAGAACAAGGCAAGATCAACGGACTTTAAAAAAAAAAAAAAAACTAATGAAAAAATTTGGTAATACAAATAATTTTATTGAGTGCAAAATTTATCATGAAAAAGAAAAAAAAAACGTAGTGGAATCAGAAAAACGAAACTGCAATCTGCTTCATAAAATAATTGTATGCTTAAATTAATAAACAATTCTCCTTTTTTTTTTATTTTTTATAAAAACGCGATTTTTAATTAAAGCAGGTGTGATTCCACATCAAGAAAAACTTGCGAATGATACCGCACTTCCAAAGAATCAGAATTTATTCAAAAGAAAAACATTTTATTTTTATTAATCGATGTCAAATAGATAAATATATTTTTCTCTTTCATCTTTTGTTCACTGATATGCATGTGCAATGCATTTTCCCCACCCCCTCGTAAATCAAACTAGCAAACGAAATCATCATGCCACTCCTTTGAGTTTAACGACCTAAAGGAGAATAAAGATCTAAAATCTTCAAGGTCGCGGAAGAAATGACGTTTCTCTGGGTAAACGGGGAAAAAAATTCTTCCCTTCCTTACATTTTCCTCTACTCAACTTCAAGGATTAGTCCAGTTTCCGCTTTTTTTTTTTCCATATCGTTTTAGTTCAAAATGGCGGGAGAACCGAGCAAATTTTTTTTCCGGATTATCTGGATACCAGATAAATGGTTCTCTACTGTATGCATGAAAAAAAGAGTTGCAGACTTAGCTCTCCGCAATTAAGTCTTGCTAAAGTCATTGGTACATGATTTGTTGAAATTGATCCATACTTCCGTTTCGATTTAAGACATCCTTGAATTTTTTTTTTTTTTAAATATACGAAGACTAAACGAATAATTGATATCACGTTGCTAGTTTACGAGCTTGTTGCCAACCGTGGAAAAATACGCATTAAAAACTATAAAAACAGCAAGATACAATATCAATTCCAACTATCGAGAGTACGAGTTTCCCCACTCCTGAACGGACGTCACTCGATAACGACATGTGACGTCATTGCATTCAACTCCACACGAAAGAAGAGGAAGATTTCACCCGCCCCCAGTGTAAGGGGGCGGGTGAAATAGGAGTGTTTTTAGAGGTAACGTTGAAGAGGGGGGAAAATAAAGCATGTTCAGCTACGCTTCAGGCAGATGGTAGTTTGATAAGAGGGGATGGAATTCAAGCTGAAAGAAAATCTTACCTTCGCACTCGCGAAAAAATTAGGTAATTTTGAGTTTGGCCGTCAATCGCAGTAAAATTCGGGAGTTTTTCAAATCAATTCCGGAGGGCGGGAGAATAACTCAAAATTCGGGAGACTCCCGCAAAATGCGGGAGAGTTGGCACGTCTGCACTTACAATTGGCGAAGTAAAAAATATGTAAATAAATCTTATTCTAAAAAAGTTTTTTTTAAACCATTATTCCGAATTACAATAGACACTCAACATCAAAATAATAAATTCATACTCATATTTCGAACTTGAGTAGCTGATTTGGCCATGCATAGTAAATTTTGGGGTGATTTTTGTATCATGATCTATGACAGAATAATTGGCAAGTTTTGGAAACTTCAGGGCAGCACCCTGCCAGAATCTAAAAAAACACCACAGAAAGGGACTAACTCGAAAGGTATAACTTGTAGTCAGCCCTTAGCAAATATCTACATGTTTTTTTTTTTTTTAATTTTTACTGTTTAAAATCAATTTGTGTGCCTTGGCGATTGTAGTAGGAGTGTAGTTTCATATTGTATCACAATAGGAAAATATCCCCAAAATTTTTATCTAAGTTCTTTGCATAACAGTTACCAGAAAAATTACTTTTCATCAAAAGCAAGCTTTTAAGCTTTTCATCAGAAAGTGATGAGGAAAATTCGGAGCAAATTTTTTCTTAACTTTAGAGAAAATTCTTTTGCACTCTGCATTGCTATATGGAATGCATAGGATACCTAACATAACAAGTGCTATATTTTTGCACTGTTTTTTTAATTACAGTTCATTTTCTCGAAGCCCAATTGACACGCACAATAAATGATTTTGATAACAGAAATGCATTTACGTTTTGACTATCAGTAAAAACAGAATGCAAATAAAGGAAGTTATTATTGCCAGATTCTCAAAGGTAAAGAACGAAGTATGTAATCGGAGAAAAAACAATTTACTAAATAAACAACTCACAGCAGCGCCATCTGCTTGAGGAATAAGAGAAGTACTTTTGCCATTAGATGATATTTATCACTATCAAATTATCTTTTTTAAATTTCTTAAAAAAATATGGAGAAATTTGAGAAAATGAAGGTAAACGGGAGATAGTCATAGAATATGGGAGTCTTTGTTAAAAAAACAGGAGACTTGGCAGGTATGCAATGAGTTTGCAGACAAATTTGGATTTATGAAGATAGTGCTACAGATTCACTCTGCAAATTCTGCGATTAAGGAAAAACGCATACATATTTGCATACTTATTCTTTTAAATTTATTTCTCTAACTATTATCAAAATAACTGAAAATACACTGAAAAAAAATTTCATATTAAGCCTTAATGGGCAATCAGAAATTTACCTTTTATTTAATACTAAAGCTGGGAATCCAGACATATTTCATTTTAAAAATAAGTGAATGAGAAAAGACTGTATATATAAAGAAAAATTTAGAAAATAAAAGTTAGCATTTTAAAGAAAAGGATAGAACATGTTTTCATTAAATACTGTAACATTTAAAGACCATGATTTTTTCCCTTAATTCTTTCATTCGTACCAATGTGTAATATTGATAGATATTGGTAGGAACAATGGCAGAATATCCAACCAATGAGGAAACATATTCCTTTATCTATTTTAGAAAAAAAATGTCTTTTCAAAGAAAAAAAAAGAACAAATTTTCAATTCTAAATCTTCAATTAATTTCCAAACATATTAACAGTAGAATTAAAATTAACTATAAAAACTAAAATTTAAATTGAAGCAAATAATCAATTAATAAAAATAAAATTTTACTTTGAAAAAAAGTCAAGATGTTTAAAAAATGTTAGTACTTTTTTATATTTTTATTAACAAAATTTTTGACAAATTTTACAATCATATATATGATTCATTAGCTTGTTAATATTTTTTAAATAGTTGATGTCTGTTTTAATTAAATTTACTTTAATTCGTGTTTTTTTTAAATCTGAAGAATAGTTACTAATATGTTACTAAGCACATAAAACAATTTCATATATATAGAAAAATTATTAAAAAATTCATGAATATAAAATATGATTTAAATCAACTACATATAAGTCTGCAATTTTATTATAATTTAGGTATTTCTCAGTTTGTTTAATAATTAAAGGGCATATTACTGGTACATACTTAAAACATTAGATACAAGATCTGCATTCATACTTTACTAACATTTAGCATCTGAAGTAGCTTTAAAGAAAAGGCATCAGCATTGTACTATTTGTAATTGAAATTACCCTTAGCAAAGTTTCTTCTGATGGAAAGTATTGAGCGATGTGGGAGAATCGCAGCGACATTGTAGCAGATAATTACAGAAATCTTGTAGAAAGATTTTTCTTTGGGAAGAAAAAAATTTCAGGTTGCTTCTCAGTAGAAATTTGCACACAAAATTTGAATCGCGCATTCAAATAACAACTTTTTGAAGTGCTCAATTTATGCCGATATTGTAAATCCATTTTGATTGTATTTTCAGCAGTTATTGAAATTGATTTTTACGTGGCTTTTAGATATCTCGATATATTTCAGGCGATAAATTCGAACTGCGAATTTGAACCATTTTCTTTTTTAAAGCAATGATTTTATCGATTTCTTTTAGCAGTTATCGCTTTTAATTTCCACACAGTTTTTAAAACCTGATATTTTTTATACAATATTATTCATTATAACAATCAAATATTAAAATGAAACATGCATTTGAGTAATCCCTTTCTGAAGAGTCCGATTCGCGTGATTTGGTCATCGATCTGTTTTTTGTTAATGGCTGCTACAAATTTTATGATATTAAATTATTTTTTTAATGTGATGATGATTTGCAAAATGCTATAAAGGAAATAATTAGTGTGTTCTCCTCAACAAAGTGCGAGAATATTGCCCATATTAGAATATAAAAAAATATTACATATTCAATTAAAAAAACATATTATTTTTCTTGTTCTTGTAAACAGCGTTTTTGTTACCTTAAATTAGTAACATACATCTTTGTTATTATAGAAAGTATATTGCAGAAAGATATTAAAGCTAGAGAGTTTTGTTGCAGGAAGCCCAGAAAAATTCTGTCACAGAAGTATTGAGCTTGTTATCAGTATAGCTTCATACTTAGATAATTTATTTTAGATTATCTATTGATCAGTAACTATTATCTATTGATCACATTGAAAAAAAACTATAAAATTGATCAGTACTAAACAAACTATGACAATCCAATTCAATAAAGATAAAATAAAGCATAAAAATTAAAGTATTGGAATACTACTTAATTTCTCAAATTTTAAAAAAAATAAGATTTAGAATTTATTACATTTCATGATCAGACATGAAAACTTAAATCACAAACGTTAATTAATCATTCACTTAATTCACATAGCATATAAATTACATCAGATATCATAAAATAACCAAAAAATGAAATATTCTAAACATCAAAACAATCATCATAACAATAATCTGTATCTACCATTAATGAGAAGTGTGACAAAAAGTGGCTGCCAGTCAATATTCTATAATAAAGTTCTAACAGAGTACCCCACAAGGAAGTTACAGGTAAAAATAAATTAATAATAAATGTCTCTATAAATATCACATCTCCAGGGTCGTCACAGTAAAAAATGAACAAAAATAGTTGCTTTTAGTAGCCTCAAGCATGAAAATATTTGCCTAAAACTTTAAAAATAGTTGCCTGAACAGGAGCAAAAATGTATCGAAAATAGTAGCTTATTTGTCAAATACTATGATAAGGACTGGTTGATGTCAGAAATTTTAAATCGTGATACATCGTCCGTTAGACATCGCGATTTAGCATATGTTCAGAAATTACCTATGGGAAATCAATCAAAAATAAATGAAAAGGAATAAATCTATTACAAAAGAAAAAATTAATTCTAAACATATTCTACTATAATATCAATATCATTGCTTAATTTTTTCGATTAAAATAATAAAGAAGTCAAAGTAAAAGCAAACCCAAGATTTATTTTATTTTTCTTAAATTAAAAATGATTTAAGATTTATTGGTTTAAAAATAATAATACAGTAACAAAATATTTTACATACGTGCATTATAATTGAAAGAAAAAAAAACGAAAGTAGAAAAAAACCAAAAAAATGTTCACTTCAGAAAAAAAAAAAAAAAAATTTTTAAAATTATTTGTTGGAAAAAAAATTTTGTTTCAGTTTCTCAAAAATAAAAGCAAATTAAATAAAGGTAAGCTCTATTTTAATTTTTTTATAAATAAAAACAACTGAACATTTATTGGTTCAAAAATAATCAAATTATTATATTTACCTACATTAAATAAATTTAAAAAAAAAAAACAAAACAAAATTAAGTACAAAATACCCCTATTAAATTGAATCGCTTAAAATGAAAAATAATAACTGAAAAAAACAAATGAATAAACTTTTTCAATTTATATTTTCTTTTCATTGATCTATTGAGTTCAGAACGGAAGTTTAAGATAACAGCGATTGTGTAGCAATCGCAAAGTAACTACGAAAAATAAGTATAAGTATAAAAATAACTTTGCTAAGAGTAAAAAAGTCTCCCAATAGTCGCCTATTCCTGAAAATAGTTGCTTTTTTTAGCCTTTTCAGGCAAAAAAAGTCTCTATAGTTGCCTAAGGCCGAAAATAGTAGCAAATAGTCGCATTTTAGTAGCCTGTGGCAAACCTGCATCTCATCAACTAGAAATCATTTCTTTGAAAATATAAAACACATTAAAATGGTGCTTTTAAACAAACTAAGTGACTTTTTAAGTTTATATAATGGGATATCTTTTACTTGAAATAAATAGTAATATCAAATTTAAATAGAAGAAAGAAATAGCTCAAAATTAATTTTAAAAAATTTTAACAATATATTTATTAATTTATATGCAAATTTACAATCATACCACTGATTATTAAATTAGTAACACAAATTTTACCTCAATTTTTGACATCAACAACAGGTATTTGAACATTTACAGGAATAGCATATTCATAACCTCCTTTAGAAGCCATTTGATGTTGCAATGAATTAAGCTAGGAAAGAAAATTCTTTTATTAGAACATTGCTGGTAGTACACCAATGAAAAAATTAATTGAAAATGATTTTTTTAAAAAATAATAAAAATTTTTTTAACAGTATATATTAGATTAATTTAAAAAATATCTTGAAATGAAAACACCATGAATTATTGCTTAACATTTAAGTATGGATGGGTGGTCTAATGTAAACAATAACAAATGTCCTTAAACCGGAAGAAATTTAGAAAATTTCCAGTGTATCCCTCCGCTTATGTTATGATTACGAGGTGATGTGTGAACAAACCTAATATTTTATGCAGTTTTGTTATTGTAATTTGGGTTCAAATCTAAACATAATTGTACCATTCATAAGAGCTTTCAGAAATGTATTGATTCTCAGAGGTCGTAAGGCCAAAAAAAATTTTGGAAAGTAAATATCTCATTGTGAATAATTCTTAAGGTTTGCCATGTTTTGTATTTTATCCCTTATTTGGCTACATTTGAATAAAATGTCGCCAAAAATATCGTTAAAAATATCTTTTTAAGATAGCCTAATTAGAAAATATTCTAATGATTATAATATTAATATGATAATGCTGAAGTTTAAAGACTGAAAGAAAGAACTCGGTACTTGTGAAATACTGCAAAAGATATGATGCAATAATATGATGGCGCGCTTCTTCAATCTGCGGCGTAAAAATACATTGGAAGCAGTAACCTGGAAGTCTTGAAAGAGCAATTTTACCACTAGCGCCACCACCCTTAGCTTTACACGATCACCCATCCATAAAAGTGTTGACTGATGATAATGATCATAATGATAAGGTATAATCATAATGAATTATCATATAAGGCATATCATGTAAGGTATATCATATATACATATAAGGTAATAATATAAGGTATAATGATAATGATTCACAATTTAAAAATTGTATGACACTATTGATTGGAATCAATAAATGTAGAACTACAAAACCCCACCTAACAAGAATAGTCATCGCATGTGGTTGATAACTAAGCATATGATCCCTGATTATACTACCATAAAAATTTCATAATGCAAAATTGTCAATGTAATGTCTTTTTCACAAAGTGACTGAATTCTCAAATAGTTTGAAACAATAAATCCTGCAGAAAAGGGTATAAGCTAGAACCATGCATATGAAAATTGTATTGAAATACAAAAAACAAAAAAACAAAAAATGCTAGAGTGAAAATCAAAATCTTTTGATTCATTGTTTATTTTAAATCTTGCACTTTAATTAATGATTAAATATTTTTTATAGTTAATATTATATTCTATAATTAATATTAGATTCATTTAGATAATTAAAATAGTTCTGAAAATGAGATTCCATGCAGTAATGTACTGGTATTGCATCTCATTGTAAGAAAACTTAATATTTGAAGAAAAAAAAAGTGTTTTCTAAATAATTATTAAACCTACTCGTCACTACATTTAAATCGACCATAACAGAACATTATGCATGCTTGTTCAAAATTTAGGTGCAAATATTTATACTCCTAACTATCGTCATTAAAACCTGAGGTCCACGTATGTAGACCTAAAAATGTTAGCCCCCTGGCAGGATAATTCATATTATGTCTATTTTATTACGACTTATGAGTGTAAAATAGAAATTTGAAACTGTAAAATATTTTTTTGCAATATTCCTTCAGTAGTGATGAGCTTAATGATTTCTACAATGCCTTTAAATGTTACCTTGGACCAAATCTGAGTTCTTTAGAGAAATAAACATGAAATATATTTTTGCTTACATGAACATTCATGTCTCCAGATCCAACATGAGCTGTATGTCTGAAATTAGTAGGGCTCCCAATCATAGATCTATCAATTCTGTGTCGTCTTTTCTGAAATATTTATGATTTATTATTCTTTAAAAAGAAAAGAAAAACATGTTTAATACAAATAAAGTATTTGCTCATATTAATTCACTAATTAATTAATTAATGCACTTACTATTTAAATTTTTTTTCATTTTAGCAAACCTTTTAAGCAATTTATATACCTGTCAATATTAAAGAAATAAAAAAAACTGAGATTTTACTAGCGACATTTTTTTAGGCTACGAGTAAAGTTTTGATATATAAGTCATAATTATGTGAATCAAAAAGAGGAATTCAAAATTGGAAGTAATATAAGCACTTACATTTAGCGAAGTAAAAAATATGTACACAAATCCTAATCTGAAGAAGACTTTTTTAAAACCATTATTTATAATTACTTACACTATATGCACACAACATACTGCAGTAATGGCAATAGCATTATTATTGTGGAATAACAGAAGTATTTTTGCCATTAGCTGATATTTTATAGTCAAAATTTTTTTTCTTAATTTCTTCAACAAATATGGAGAAATTTGGGAATATACGGGCAAACGAGTATACGGGCATTAAGAGTATTTAATATTCTGCAAATATATGTTATTAAGTTTACTGACAAAAATATCTGATACTTAGAACACTAATGTTTAGATAAAAATCTTCATATTTGCCGCTAACATGACTAAATATGCGTGCGGCCCTTCGCTAATCTACGTGCTGTGCAAGTGGCCCTTTACTCAAAAAAGTTGGGCAGCCCTATTCTAGTTAATTATATTAAAAATCAAGATGCCTGATTAATGAATACGGAAAACATGGTGTGTCATTTATAATTCATGAAGAGTAGTGAAAAAAGGATAGAATTACTGGAGGTGGTTCATCAGTCACACAGCATGAGAAACATTGGATCCAGATTTCACTCATTCTATCACCAACACGAAGAGGACCAGACCTCCTCCTGTCTTCACCAAAAGGTCTCAGCTTTCTTCTTTTTGTAAACTCTTTAATAATAATCTAAATGCTTAATAAAAAAATACATATATTTGTTAGAATATATAAAATAAAAACAAATTAAAATTATTTGTACTAAAGCCACAAGAAAAGCAACAATAAAATCAAGAATCTTTCCAATAAATATAGAATCAGAATAGGCATAAGGAAATTAATTTATATTTTGCATGCAAATTGATTTTTTCTTCTTTTTTAAGTTTAAAATTATTTTTACCACAGGGTTGAGGAATTTTTTTTCTTTTGCAAACAGCAAAGCTCGCCAAATTGTCTGACGTATGAGCTTCAACAGACTCAAGTCACCATACTGTTGGCCTTCATATTAAGGCCCAATTTACTTATAAGCTCGATAGGATACAGATTAGTGTGCCGAGAATTGTAGGGTCCCCTCAAAAATAACTATTTTTTTACCTTCGTTTGCTTGAAGGTGCAAGGGCCTTTGAAAATCAAAATATCCATTTTCTTTGCTTTCGGCATTGGTCAATATTTGAAAATCAACATAAATAATTCCTCCCCAATGTCCTGTAAATTGCTTCTCTAATTGCTGTCTGTTCCATCCTTTCTGGAGTCTAATTTCTAGGACCATTCTCGATTGCAAAAGAAAGTGTGTACTAAATTTGATGGGGTTGTAGATTAATATTTAGAAAGAGAATTTTTTTAAATAAAATTTTCTTTTATCACCCTTTTGGTTACTATTTTCTGCATACCATTTACTAATATTCTGCAATTTTTTGCCATTTCCTGAATTCTTATAACAATATAAACGACTAGCCTCCTGTCTCTGCTTATTTTGTTCACCAACCCCCACAATTTTCTTCGCATTTATCATTGTATTTTATTATTATTTTTTCCAAAACGTTCAACTTTTCCACAAAAATAAAGAATATTTTGATCACAAAATATACAATCATTGTGCATCTATCGTTAGATTTTTCGTTTACAGTATTCAAGGCTAGGGTTTATTACCATGTGATTTGGTTATAGCCCATTATTTACAGTCATTTAGCAAAATAGATCATAAGATAGTTAATAGATTTTTAAAATAGGTAGGTTTCTTTCTTGGACTTTTAAATTAATTTAGACCATTATATAGGAATTTAAATTGATCTCTGAGATCATGACAACATTTATTTGTCATGGAGAGTCTGGTATTACTTAAACAATAAAATTATTGTGGTGTTAATTCTACAATATTTGAACTGTGACACACTTTCAATCAGGGTTCATGATTGTTTTGATTTTTTAAAAAAAAATCAAAAAAATCGGATTACTTTGATTTAAATCAGATTTTTTGGATTTAAATCAGATTTTTTTGATTTTTATTTAAATACACTATAAGAGTTTTAATTTATGATCAAAAAAACTTTATAAATGTTTAATCAAAATTAAATTAATATTAAAACTATATTATAACAATATTTTAGAAGCTCTAACTTATTAAAATAATTTTTCATTATAATGCATAGCGACCATTTTGATACAAAGGCATGATTGAAATTAAAAGACAAGATAAAATAGATAATTTAAAGAACACTACTTTAACTAATAACACAAAGTTTCAATTAGCACAGCATAATTTTAATTTAAAATTGTGATCTCTTTTTTTCCTCATGATTTATATAATGGCAAAATAAATGCGACAGATTGTGTTTATAAATGTTGTTATTCATCAAAAAATATTCAATCTATATATTTTTATGTTAAAATATTCATTTTTAATCCTTTATCAAAATACATAAGTTAAGCTAAAAAACATTTTTAAAAAAATCTATGTACTCATTGGAATTTTTTTTCACAAAAGAAAATCTGATAATTTCAAAGATACCGTAAACATATTATGAGAAGAAAAATAAAAACCAGTAAATAACCCAACTGCTTCAAATAGACTTTGATAGGGAAGAATGACACTATATCAGGAAAAAAATATCTGAACTCAGCTTTTTTTTTCTTTCTATTTTTGGCATATTAAGGTAATTTCTTTTTAATATAACCTCAAGCTTTAGAAATATAGAAATTCCCATCAATAAACTACAATGTAGATTTGAATTTCATGCTTTTTTAATCAAAAGGTAGAATTTTAATTAACATTTGCTTTTTGAGAAAAAAGCATGTTTATTTACTTTCTACAGCTATGCAAGTCTATATTAAGACAGCATTAAATATTTACTTTAATCTGTACTTTCAATGTTAAGAATCAAAAGATTTTTAAACATGTAATTTTAAATGTGTTTAACACACTCCAAGAAAGAAAGTAATTTTGTTAACTAAAATTAATTAATGCAGCAATTTATTTAAAATAAATTTTAAAACTAAGAAAAGAAAATAATAAAAGTATCAATAATTTAAAGCACTGTTTTTTAACTTTTAAAATCAATATAATAATAAAAATCAGTTGATTTAAATCAATGATTTTTTTAAAAAAATCATTTGATTTTAATCATGATTTAAATCGTGATTTAAATCAAGCTGATTTAAATCAACAAACCCTGCTTTCAATGGTGTAATTTCTTTTTTATTAAAGACGAAGTTAAGTGTAAAATCCATGAACTAAATTATGTCACTGTTTATTACAAAAACTAATTTTTCAATCACAGATTCCAATAAATAAATGAAATATGAGATAAATTTCAGCCAGGGTGAAAAAAGTCATTATAAATAAATAAAAAAACAACAACTTTCTTTCTCTCCAAAAACTGCAAACTGTGCTTTTACAACAAGAGCTTTAGACTTTGGAGTCAATAGGGGTAATAATTTTCATCTATCAAATAATTTAATAGATAACAAATGATGTACAGTCCATTTAGTTCTATAAATTTTAGCTTTGAGGTAAATAAACGTTCTTTTACAAAACTTCCAGGTTTTACATTACGTCAATCAAGACAAAGACTTCTTGATTTTAAATTATTAATTCTGATTAAACTGGTGTAGTTGCATTAATATAGAAATGCCTGATCTGTTTTATAGAAGATGTAGAGAAAAATATTAAAATTCTAGCTATTTGAAGCAGTGGTATAATGACTTTTAGCACGAATGAAACTCAATATGAGCAACTTTGGAAAAAATGTCTAAATTAAAAGAGATTAATGAATTGAAACAAAAAGCAAGTCCAGTGTTTTCACTACAGCGCGAGAACCTCTCATATTTTTTTCTTTTCTCGTATTAAAAAATGATTAACGTGAGAAGTTCGCGCACTGAATTTATCAATTTTAAAATGCACGAATCTCTCGAATTTTGGAAAAAATTTAGTCTTCCGCCATTTTGAAAAAGACATGAAAACAGCTACGACAAGTGTTGAGAAAAAAAGGGAGTTCTTTATAATAAGTTGTTTAAAGTTATCTCTAGTTTCCGCTGTTAATGAATTACCAAACTCCCTCATCGACAATTTAGAGCAATTTGTAAAAGTTTAAGTCTGTGAAAACTAATCTGGAAGACCTGACAAAGAGTATGAACATGGAAATAACTTCAACGAACTTCACTATTCTATTCCATAACAGAAATAATTGAAGAACCTATGCTGGCAGATGTAGATGATAGGAAAGTGTGTGCACAATGCTACAAATTTAATTAGGGATTCCGAATAGTTCAGCATCTGTTGCAAAATTATTTAGCCCCCAAACCGAATTAAAACAAAATATCGTAACAGATCGATTGGTAAGCATTTGAGCAAACCTAATGAGAATAACTAATGAAAAAGTAGATACAGAACATTTTCCATATGATAATGCAGCAAAAATATTCAATGTTCAATAGTTTAGAAGTCAGAAGATGTTAAAAATTTATTATAATTAACGAAATATTTTTTTTCCAAGTCTATTCGTGTTTTTTTAATTTTTAGAAATCTCACTTAACTTTTTGAAATCTCACCCTGTTTTTGAGAAAGGGTGAGAAATTCTCTCCCATTTTTTTTCTATAATGAAAACACTGAAGTCATTCTAATTAATAAAATTTATAGTTTCTAATCAATAACTTTGGTTTACAATTCAGCTACTTGATTACTTTCAGCAATCAATTATTGTTTCCATTTTCATCTGGAAATTTATGGTTTGATGTTTTCAAAAAGTATGTGAAATTAAGGCTTTACACTTCATTTAATATTCCGTAATATATTGAACACCTTTTATTTATTTTAATTATTTCTAGTAGCATAATATTACAATTATGTAAAGAGAAAATAATTTTTTGGAGAAATAAAATTTTTTTTAAAAATATAATTTTGATGAAAAAATTTCAATTATTTAATTTTTTTGTTACAAAACTTAATTTTTGTTTTTGTAACATAAATTTTTAAAAGTTAATATTGCTTAGAGGCAATATTTTTTTAAAAATCTTTTCTGGACCTTATACTTACAATTCCTTAAAAAAAAAAAAAATAATAATAATAATAATAATAAAAAAAAAAAAACTGGTGTTGCAAATGTAAAAATTATTTTGTTATGGATATAGCATTTTTTTGTTGTTACACCAGTAACAAATCAAGAACTTGAATTTAAAAGAAAGTGAATGCTTTCAGTTATATTCACAGATATAATTGAGAGAGCTTATTTATTAATATTATTCCTAACATTATGTTCTTTTTAACTAATCCCAGAATTTAATTTCATAGCTCCGAATAACTAATTTTGAAAAAACATTATGAATTTCCTTAACAATTTTTACTTTTTCATTGTAAAAACAACTTCGTATTATTTATATTACCTTAAGTAAGACTTTATTTTGTAACCCAACTATAATGATTTAAAACAAAAACCCTTATTTCTCATTTTACAAAGCCTTTTTTAAAAACTGGGACAATTATTACCATAAACAAAAACACCAGTTTTCTTTCTTAAAATTTCAAGATATTTTTTCTTCTTCTTAACTACATCATATGCCCAATAACAATTAAAAAAACATAACAGATACTGCATGTTTTCCATTTTTAAATATAATTTTAATCCTTAATAACTAATATAATTTTTATCTTGTGCATGCAACCAATAAGACTTTTCATCATAACAGCACATTAAAAGTTTAGTTAGCTTTTTACTTGGGAAGAAGTTTTATTCTTTTTTAATCTCCTATACAATTACAATTTCCATTCTTTTCTTTTCTTAAACTCAAAATTTTTTTTAAAAGAAAAATTAACAAAAAAAAATGCACAATTTCAAAATGTAGACAATATTGTTAAAATTATAATATAACCCTTTGCACTCAGAGTAATTTAAAATATTTTTTGAATCAATGTAAGCACCTTATTTCAAATATATGTTATGATAATGTAATATTTCATGATGTAATATTACTAAATAAGTCCACCCTGTTCCCATAACAACTCATGCCTCTGGGGATCCAGGAGTTTCCTTGTCTTCTGGATTGGTTCAAAATTACAAGGCTACGGAGTTGAACACTAGTAGACGTATACCCAAAAATTGAGTCGGCTTTTCAACGACGGTTATAAAATAAAATAGGTTTTAGCTGCTTAAACAGACTTCAGGACTATTAAAAAACGAAAAAAAAGATAGCTAACAGATTCTAATCAGGATGATAGGACACATAAAAATGATAATTTACCCAGGTCATAAGCACAGAAGCATAAGAAAATTAAATTTTGCATTCTAATAACTTTTTCATAAAAAACGATAAAGAATCGGAGTTACCATAAAGGTTACAAAACCAAATACTTACTGATCAGAGGAAAAGATTTTATTTCCATAAACTCAAATTTGTAAGACAACTTTACAAATCATCAGAGAAACTATTTACTAAATATTTTCTACTAGCCAATAAGTTACCAATGGTTACTTGTATTTTTAAAGGTGAATCTAAAAATTTTGGAAAGAAGCATCGGAATCAAAACATTCTAATAAAATGGAAATGAAAATATAAGTAGTAGTAGAAGTAATCTGACGATTTGTTTTGAAGCTATGTGCTTCAAGAATGCGCTTGTAGCTTTCATGAATTGAGTATTGAGTATAGTAAAGTGCGGCGAGCTCTCTGCTCATCGCCTATAGCTCTGCGTTTTGGATTAAGCTGGGGCCTCCCTGGCCGAGCGGTATCGCCGGTCCAAACGCTCTGTTAAGCGTGGAGGTAGCAGGTTCGAATCCCACCGTAACCCTGGATGTATTCTTTGTGATGTCTTTCTCTGAATTGTTCTATTTGTACTTTCTACTTGACAATGACTTATAAGCCTATATTGAGCACACAAGTCAGCAAATGTATGTAATTTCAATAAAATAAAATAAATGGATTAAGCTTTCATGAGTTAAGTTGTTGTTGTTCATTTACGTCGCACTGGAGCTGCACAATGGGCTATTGGCGACGGTCTGGGAAACATCCCTGAGGATGATCCGAAGACATGCCATCACAATTTCGATCATCTGCAGAAGGGATGGCAACCCCGCTTCGGAAGCCCGACGACCTGCACGCGAAGTCGAGCACTTTACGGTATAACAGTTTAACGAGGACCAATACCGCGCACCCTCGGTCCCTACGCAAGCTGATCCAAGTGGTCACCCACCCGCACACTGACCGTAGCCAGTGATGCTTGACTTCGGTGATCTGCTGGGAACCGTGTCTTAACGATCAGTCCACTGCGGGACTTCATAAATTAAGAGAGATAAAATTGCAGACTGAATTGTTAAGAAGCTTGTTGTTGCAGGTCTAGTTCATTTACATCGCACTAGAGCTGCATAATGGGCTATTTGCGACGGTGTGGGAAACATCCCTGAGGATGATCCGAAGACATGCCATCACAATTTCAATCCTCTACAGAGGGGATTTCACCCCCGCCTCGGTAGCCCGATGACCTGCACTCGAAGTCGAGCACGTTACTGTAGAACAGTTTAACGAAGACCAATACCGCACACCCTCGGTCCCTATGCAGACTAATCCTAGGGATCATCCACCAGTACACTGACCGTAGCCAGTGATGCTTGACTTCAGTGATCTGCTGGGAACCGTGTCTGCTCTTAGATATATTTTGCATTAGGAAATAATAATTTTTTTCATCCGCTAAGAAATCACGTATAAAGGTGTCACAATAACAATTGTAGACAACAAGCTCAAATTCTTACTACAGATTATTCTGCGATGCAATATTTTCAAACAGATAATTTTGTTTTTAACAAAGGAAATAATTTATATAATTTCTGAGCTCAAAACTGCTGTATGCGCTGGTGAGTTTAATGAGAAAATTTGTTTTACTTATTTGAGAAAGAACTCACTTTTTGGCAGTCTTACTTTGACCTCTTTTTTCTTGCTTATTACTGTTTTTATTGCAAGTCGGAATCACCATACGTTAGTCTCACCTTATTGTTGAAGAAGAGAGATTAAGTTCATTTTACAAAATAGAAATGAGACATTAAAATCTTTATAATTAAAATGTGTGCTTGCAGAACAGTACTTCCTCAGGGGACTTCCTATGGGAATATTTTCATTTTTATTTTAATTATAAAGATTTTAATGTCTATTTTACGTAAAACAAATTTGATTTAATTATTTAATGTTTCAATGTGTTTATTTACCTCCTATGTATCAAAATTGACTAAGTAAATTGAATTGATTTTATAATTTGGTTCATTTTACAAATTATCATTTAAGTTTAAATTTTGAACTTTACATCCTTTTGCTCTTGAGGAAACTCTGTTAGTCTATAAGAAAGTATTACTAATATATAATGAAGTGAGCCTTATTTATAGAAATCAGTTTAAAACCTTTCTTTTTGTTCTAAAATGTTTATTAAATTAATTAAACGTGAATCTATCTACGTGAATATGAATCGAGATGTGTATGTTTGCCTAAGATAGATACTCTGACCCAGTGGCGTACGCAAGGGAGGGGTTTAGGGGTCTAAACATCCCTCTTGAGCTCAGACAAAATGGAAAAAATAAAAATTTAAGTAGAAATTATGTGGGCTATTTTTTAAGACTATATATTGTTATTTGCCTTATACCTACTTTATTTTTCCTCACGGTATTTCTCAGAATACTGCGAAAACATTTACTGTAATAGGGTTGTACTTTTGAAACCAAATTCACGTGATACTGTTACGGACTGTTTCCTTTCTGTCCTGCCATTCGCGATAGTTTTCGAGACTGGCTGTCATTCGCGAGGTCTTTGCTCGATGATTCTGGAATCCTAGACGTTCTGTCGTCTTTCAGACAATTCGAGAATTTTGGACATGCGGTGAAAAATTATATAAAAGGGGGAACGGAGCACAGTGGAGTTAGTACTTGTATATAGTGTAAATAATTTTCCTTTATCTTCAATTGTTTCTATTACTATGTATCAAATTGCGATTTTATTGTTATGTATAACCCAGACTTGAATTTTGATTTTCAACTGTTGTGCATTATGAGATTTAGCTAACTGTTAACGCAGCACCCCCTTCCCATCCTCCAATTTGTTTTTTTTATTGCAATGAAAGAGTAGATATTCAACACTGGATAGGTACTCCGATAAAACTTGAATAGTTAGCTAGTGGAGTTAGTTTGTCAGACTAAGATTATCTCTGCCGCTTGTCGCTAAATCTGTTTTTTTTTTTTGTCTTAACAAAAAGTTCATTCAATCGCCGAACCAGTCGTCGCCACTATTTCGACTAGCGAAGAAATCAGTAACAATACCTCAAGAAATACTGTGCTCGTTGAAGTTATTCATTCCTGCTCGATACTTTGAGATTGTAGCATAGCGGATATTTCTGTGCCAATATATATATATATATATATACATATCTTGGCACAGATCTTGATCTTTAGGATGTCAAAACGCAAGAATTTAACAATTTTTAATCATTTTGAGAAAAAATCACGACCTGAAATTAGTGAGGTGACAGCATCTAATACCAATATATGTTTTTCTATTGTACAGAAATGTGATACTCCCGTTGAAGAAAATGTTTCTAGTATAACAAAATCTGATAAATGTATAAGTGGCTCTCAAAGTGTTACTTCCCACCCATATGACATTGGACTTTTTCAGAAGATATTACATGCAAGAAGATATTACATTATGATCTTAAACTTAAAAAATCAAATCAAAATTTAACTAAACAATGTTGTCTAAATAAAAAGTCAAAATTGTTTAGCTGTCTAAATTAAGGAAAAAATAGTGCTTTATTACATACTCGAATTTCTTTTAGTAGTTTCAGAACACCCCCCTTGAAAAAATTCTGCGTACGCCACTGCTGACCACCAGTCTGGTGTTATGGAAACAAGAAGAGGGCATTTTAGGGAGGGTAGCTTCGATGAAAGAGGTCTCTTCTCTGGCCGAAACCAGTCCTAAAGAGGGATCTCGCACCCCTACTTGAAATCATCATACCTCGTTACCATAGTCACTGCGACAGCTCCAGACGCATGTCCGGCAGAGTACCTATCTTAGACAAACAGTAGCTTTTAAATTGCAAGAAGACTCACAACTTATGATTTTTAAAACGCATGAATATGAATAGCGATATGTGACTTTTAAATCGCGTGAATATGAATTACGGAGTATGATTTTTGAATTGCGGGGAGAGTAAAAATGTATGATATTTTAAACACGCATCGCGATATGTGATTTTAAATCTCGTGAATACGAATCGCGATAGATAATTTTTAAATTTCGTTAATGTTAATGCGATGGGCAATTTTAAGATAGTGCAAATACGAATTACAATGTGTGACATTTAAATTGCGATAAGAATAAAAACATATGATTTTTAAAACGCGTAAATACGAATCGCGATATGTTATTTTTAAATCATGTGACAACAAAAAGAATAGGTTGGAAGTGTGTTGTTAAATTTGCACGTGTTCATGGAACTAGAGTAATAGGCACGTATTTTGAATTATTTTTTTTGCAAAAGGGACCGCCTTTAATATAAATCTAGCCATCTCGTTCATTTTTTTTAAAATTCTCTCCGGGAATTTGTTGATTTTGCTAAGATACGTAATTACTTCTTAAGTTACAAAAAATTTTAAAACAGAATCGAGTTTCACGAGTTGTAATATTGCGTTAAAATATCAGGATTTTCATTCAAAATCACAAGTAACAATGCAGCAATAACGGGAAAGGGAAAAAAAAAAAAAAAAAAATTCGAAAAACCTCTTATATTTATGTTAAAATCGGCACAAATAGAGCACGTAAAAAGTAATTATTTTAATGTGTGATTCAAAACTATAGTATTAAAAACATCAGAAGTTTCTCTTAAATCATGGGAAAATGCGTAGTAATAACTACCAAAAAAAAAAAAAAAAAAACTATAAAAATTCCTCTATATTTATTTGCGATGAAATCGGTGTAAATATAGCGCGTCAATAAGTGATGTATTTAAATGCGAGATTCGAAATCAAAGTGTCGTAATAGCTTATAAAAAATATCGGGACTTTCACAAGATTGTAGGAATGTGTAGCAATAATTACCAAAATAACGAGAATAATTTGATTTACGATAAAATCGGCCCAAATAAACCACGTCAAAAATTATGGTTATCTAAATGAGTGATTCTTTACTCGCGATTCGTAATAATATCGTGCTAAAATATCGAAATTTTACAAACCACGTGAAAATGCATAGCAATAACTGCCGAAAAAAAGGATTAAAAGTCATTTAGATTTGCTATGAAGTTTGCGCAAATAGAGCGTTTCATAACTTTCCGAAACTACGTGAAAATAGGTAGCAATAACCACCGAAAAGTCATTGGATCCGTAACGTTAACGAAAAATAGCGATCGAAAAACTATATTGAATGAGATTGGGTGCGACAAAAAATTATATGCGTAAATTTAAAATTTCCGATTTTTTTTTCTTTTTTAAAGTAATTACTTTTTAAAATTTTGTTCAGATTGCACCTGTGGGCCGCACATCAAGGATTAGCGGGTTGCAGGCTGTGCACCCATAGCTTATTAATACACGAAAAATAGGATAGAAATTATTTACAATATGGTGAACCAGGGCCGGGATAGGCTGGTTGGTAGAGCACTGGGCCCATGTCCAAGAGGCCGTAGAATCCCCGTGTAGTAAATGGTGACTGATGCACTTTAAATCTGTCGAGTCGTAAAGTCCTCCATGTTCCCATAACAAATCAATACCTCTGGGGATCCAGATCTTCTGTTATTGTTCATTTACGTAGTCAGTAGAGCTGAACAATGGGCTATTGGCGACGGTCTGGAAAACATCCCTGAGGATGATCCGAAGACATGCCATCGCAATTTTGATCCTCTGCAGAGGCGATGGCACCCCCGCTTCGGTAGCCCGACGACCTGTAAGCGAAGTCGAGCACATTACGGTAGAACAGTTTAACGAGGACCCATACCGCACACCCTCGGTCCGTACGCAGGCTGATCCAAGTGGTCACCCACCCGTACACTGACCGTAGTCAGTGATGCTTGACTTCGGTGATCTGCTGGGAACCGTGTCTTAACGATCACCAGATCTTCTGGATTGGGTTCAAAATTACAAGGACACGGAATTGAACATTAGCAGTCGTAAACCCAAAATTTGATCGGCTGTTCAACGACGGTTATAAAATATGGTTAACCAAAATTAAACGTGTAAAACATTACGTCGAGTACGTGTAAAACATTACGTTTGCTTTAAACAAGAATTTGATCAAAATTCTTGTTTAAAACATTGAATAAATAACATGTTTTTAGAGAAAAAAACCTTTTTTGCATGTCACATTCTGAATATTAATGTGGTGTCAAAAGAAAATCGTTTGACCTTCTATGCAACTCCAGGTCGAAATATCCTATAGATGGCTCATAGAAATAATTGTTGATAAATCTCTAAAATATAAACGTTGATAAGAAATCTCTAAAATATATTTAAGAAATAAAGAATAGTTTCCTTAAAAAATAAATGTGTTTTGAAAAAAGTTTTTTCCATACTCAGAACAAGGAAACAATTTTTAAAATAGTATGTATTTTTTCCAACCCTGTTTGCAATTAACTTTTGTCAACTAATGTTTCTAGCTGAAAGAGGTAGGGATAAATGAGGTTCTACTAAACAGTGCAAGACTTTGCTTCTAAATATCATCGCACACTAGATCATCTAAAATAATATAAGTTTCAGCAACTGACCAGCACAAAAACTTCTTTTTTCCGGAAGTATGCTACCATTTAAACAAGAGTAAAACAAAAACAATTTTGAATTGGAAAAATATTATTTCAAGTTAAGTCACTGCCATACACAGGGTTCACATGCACTGGGAATATCCAGAAATATCAAGGAAAATGATATTTGGATTGAAAAGTGAGGTAAATGTCACAGAAAAATGTAATTTTATCACAAATTTGGAACTGTCAGAGAAATTTTAACCCCATTAAATCTTGCAAAATACGCAGTATTTCACGCTTATTTCTTTGCGGTTGCGCTAATCATTATTAAAAATAATAAAATCAATTGCTGAACAGACGGTCGCTTGAGATTCTTCTTTTATGATAACATTTTTGGAAATGAGGGACAAGATTATTCAAAAACTCTTCAGCCATCCACATTCCAAAAATAATTTTTTAAAAGCAGTGGTAGAATTCAATGAATTACAGATATACAGACAGTTGACACGTAATTGCTGTTTGCATCTCCCACCTTATAGACATAGGGGCCCCGTACTTATCGAATGCTTCAAGCATACATAGTAACAAGTTCTGCAAGGCGATATTTCAAACGGATAATTTTGTTTTTAATAAAAGAAGTAAATTAGATGATTTCTGAGCTCAAATCCGCCGTATTTCATAAGATATTAATGCTATTAAGTAATTCTGGTGAGTTTTAAGTGAAAATTTGTTTTAGTTATTTATAGATATATCGTTAAAAAAGGTGACATGGTTGCTAGATTTTAAATAACTCGCTTTTTTGGCAGTCCTGATCTGGTCTCTTTCCCTTTGTTTATTACTATTTGTTCTTGTTGCAAAAAAAAAGAAAAAGAAAAAAGAAGTGATCATAAGCGCGACAGAGACGCGCCGCCGTCCATATCAGCATCCTTCTAGAAGAGACATTTAAATTACCATTTAAAATATCTGTAAAAAAAATTTTTTTTAATACATTTCATAAAGTAATGTTTTAATTTCTAAATTATAAAAAATATAAAATCCATTAACAGGTCAGCTCACTTACGGCCGTAGACTGTTCAGGCAAAAGCTGAACTAACTAGATCATTCTTGATACAGGTTAATGTGGAATAAGCGTGCATAATAAATAATTCTTTTAAATGGTCTGAAAATAATATTAAGTACAACAAAATATTTTTAAATACATAAAATTACGTAATTTCTAAATTATTTGGGGGGGGGGGGAAGCCCAAAATGCATTAACAAAGAGTTCACATGAAAAAAGTTATATTTTTCAGCTAAAAAAAAAAAGCATCAAAACGGCATAAAATAAAGTTGTTCATACAAGTTAGCACCGCACCAAGAAAATAAAGCTGTCATGTTTTACTTCAGAAGAGCAAATAATTAACAGCAAAAAATATTTAATGCTCAGCAGCGCCGCTAAAAACCTTGGGTAGGGAGGATGGGAGTTAAGGAGAAAAAGGATGGAAAATCTCAGATTTTAGAAAAGTAAATTATTCTTCTATTATAAAAAAATAATTCAACCATATTTAGCGGAAGAATTAACCCTGCGACTGATCACATATATCTGTAAAACAATGTAATAAGAAAAATAAAATGAAAAATTTTAAGCAAAATATTTACGAAAAAAAAAAAAGATTTAAAAATTGATTAGAGTTAACAATTTCAGTAAAAAATATAAAACAATGTAAAAATTGAGCATTAAAAATCCTTCAAAGTCACTTTCATCGCTACCAGAGATAAATAAGTTCAATATTTTATCATTTGCCATGAAAATCAGCACTAGAAGAATCCTCATCACAGTCATTGCTGTCAGAGTCATCCCCGCTGAGCGCAAAGATGATGGCGTTTGCAAATGCCCGAGTGATTGCTTTTCTGGGTACTGCAGTCCAAGAGTCTACTACCCACTTGTTGGTGATTATTTTGTAACTCGCTCGCTTCATCTTTCCGCTAGCTGTATACGTATGAAGCCCATCTTTCTCCCACATCCACTTTTCCCACTTTTTCCGAACTTCATTTTTAACACTCTGTGGACTGTTATATTGCAATTTTTTTGTCATGCCCCTTGGGATGATGGCTATTTGAGTTGACATTGTGTGAAATTTTTTTTAATTGTTTCTACTCTATGTGCAATCAGGGAGTCCATGATAAAGAGAGACTTGGGTGAAAAAAAGGAGCCGGCATCTACAGACATCGTCCAACCACTCCAACATCATACGTTAATCATCCACCCCTTTTCATTTGCAAAAAAAGCAATTTCCTTAGGGAAATTGCCCTTTGGAATCGTTTTTCTTTTGAAGATAACGAGGGGTTTCAGTTTCTCCCCAGTGGCTGAGCAGGCCAACACACAGGTGAAGCTAGATTTTTTGTGGCCTGTCTCTTCAATGGAAACAGTTTTCTCACCTGTTTTACTCACGGTGCGTGAAGGGGGACAATCAAATGTGTGGGGCACTTCATCCATATTTATCAATTGATTATTAGTGACGTTAGACCCCCTTACAATATTTTGCACAAAATCCACAACATTGTTCATTTTTAGTTCCCAGTCAATGGGCAAAGATTGCCCTACCGTTGTTCTAGCTCTTATTGATAAATTTTGGGGCTTCATGAATCGAAAACACAATGAAGGGCAGGCAGAAAATGTGGAAATACCCATATTTTGAGCAATTAATTTTGCATGCAGCCTCATCCTAAAGGTCGAAACCGCAAGCCTCTTTTCTCTTTCACATAGCACCTATTCCTCCAGATTTTGTTCTAGTTCTGGATACTTAGTTATTCCGCTTCTCCTCGCTCTTTTATTTCTAGGCATTTTTTATATTATTGACTTTTCTTTTCTCCATCGACGGATGCAGCGTTCGTCTTACTCAAATTCTCGGCCTGCTGCTCGATTGCCGATTTCTTCAGCCCATTTAATCACAGACAGCTTTAAGCTGACAGTGTAGTTCCTATTCTTTCTTGAAGCCGTTACATTGATGAAGAAGGTAAATGTTAACAGGGATAACATAAGGGAAAATAATAACAAAACAACTAATAACAAAATAACTAATTACAGGAATAAGAAATAACTAAGCGCACACAAAAAAAAATCTCAAGAAGGAATGAGCAAAGGAGAAAGGAGTTTCACTTTCACAATCTTCGGGGGCGGAATTTTAGTGGGTAGAATGCTCTGTCCAATGGAAATAACACAATATGACTCAGCTTAGAAAGACAGGAGAAAAAACTGTTTAAATGAGCGATGTACCCCACCTTCTCCGGTTGTCATTTTTACTGGAGCTGTTTAGGAGGAATCAATAAGTTTTTTTTTAAAGGACTTGGGGGAAAAGAAAAGGGTATACTTCCTTATCTGTTTGCTCTAATTACAATTGCCAAGGCGCTAAGTGGATTTCTAGCTTGCGATCTTTCTTTAAGCTGGGGGTGGATACAAGATACATACCTTTTAAATTGGTTTCCTTATGCGATGTTTTTTAAATTTTATTATTGGTTTATTTATTTTCTTGCTGGTAGTTGCCGAAAATTGCTGACTGCTCTGCAGCAGACAACAATACGGGCAAATATTTCTTCGACATTGTAATAAATTTTTTTCATAAAGTCTTTCTCTCAGTAATTATTTAATCTTAAATAATTTTCTTTGATAAATGTTTTTGCAATAAAAAATTATTGTGACGGAAACGCGGCACCTAGGAAAAAAAACCCCCAATTTCTTTAATAGCGCCGCAGTGCTTTCGCCAAAAAATACAGTACCTGTAATTTTATGTAAATTAACCTTGAACAGTCAGGAAAAAATTTTCTTTTCTTTGAGTTTGAACTATGAATAGTTACCCTATCTTCTATTCATCATCAATGGCTTAACAGCCAGCCCAGGGTGGGCCTTCTGCAAGTCTTTTCTGGGCTAATCTTCTTCCTGCTAGCATTTTACAGTTCTTAAGACCAAAATGATTTTTTTCGAAGCCATCTATCCATCTCAAATTAAGCGTGCCTTTTTTTGCATGCCAGCTGGTCTGGCATTGAAAACTCTTTTTGTGGTATGGTCTTCATCTAATATGATAACATGGCCTGCCAATTTCATTCTTTGCCGTTTAATGAAGTTAATAATGTCAGGTTCATTATATGAGTGATTAAGCTCTAAATTTGTTCTTATAAGTCACACATCAATTTTTTGAATTCTTCCAAAAATACTTCTCAAGACCTTTCTTTCAAAGGTAAACAACATGACCTCAATACTCTATCAGAAATAATTTATCCACCAGCAGGAGAGTCTGCTATCTGGAGAAATTACACGAACAAATATAGATTTAGAGGAAACATAAAATTAATTTATAATTTATTTAATCTTTCAACAGCTTTTTTAAGACTATGCACAGCTTTATCAATATCAGACATACCTGTTTCTCTTCCAACACTTAAACGAAGAGATTTTGCAGATAAATGCTCAGGTACACCTGAGCTCACAAGAACAAATGAGCCTGAATTACCACTATGACAAGCAGCACCAGTACTCGCACAAATTTCTTTGGTTTCAGCTAAGATTTCATGCCCTGTCATACCATCAAAATCAAATGCAACACTTAATGTATTTGGAAGCCTATCTACATTAGGTTTCACATTAAAGATAATCCTGTCAGAAAACGCTTCGATTAAAGATTTTTTTAAATAATTACACACTTTTGTCATATGCTCATTGTAAAGCTCCAGATTTTTTACAATTAATTCACAAGCTTTTCCTAATCCAGCTATCATGCAGGTATTTTCAGTTCCTGGTCTATACTTTCTTTCTTGTCCTCCACCATAAAATAGTGGGTAAAGTGGTTTACCCTGACGGAAATAAAGAGCTCCAATGCGTGGTCCGTAAAACTTGTGTCCAACAATGGTCAGGTAATCAACCCCTAAATCCTGAACTTCAACAGAAATTTTTCCCACTGCCTGCGCAGCATCTGTATGAAAAAGAATTTTATGACCAGAATTCTTCAGACACTCGCCTAAAGCTTTAACGGGTTGAATCACACCGGTTTCGTTATTTGCCAGCATTATAGTGATGAGGCAAGTATTAGGTCGAATTGCATTCATTACATCGTCCACATGAAAAGAGCCAGTGGTTCTGGAGACCGGTATGATTGTTAAATCAATTTCTTTAGAAGAGAAAAGAGTCTCTAGATACAGGATGACAGAATCATGTTCGATATTTGAGGTTATAATGTGGGGTTTTGTCCCATTTCTTGCATTAGAATAAAAATGTTTAACTGCAGTATGAATAGTCATATTATTACTCTCAGTACCGCCAGATGTAAATATTATTTCATCACTATTGCATCCTATCATGCTGGCAACTTTAATTCGTGATTCCTGAATAATATTATGAGCCTCTTTTCCAAATGCGTAAGAACTGCTAGGATTTCCCCAAACTTTGGATAAAGCAGATGTTATCGTCTCACAAACATCTGAATCAATTGGAGTAGTAGCATTGTAGTCCAGATACACTACCATAATTATGGTAATAAAACCCTTCAATTGAAATGATTAAGCTTACGAAAAAATATTTTTCTCCCCAACAAATGCAACGGGTTGCAATTAATCACATTTACAACAATGTTTTTACATTAACAGTTCAAAGTTTGCATTTTTTGTTGATGTTTATTTTGATAAACGGCGGGAGCGTATGTTTCCGTCTACCAGTTTCTGTCAAAAGCATTTCGATCGAAATATATCTTTTTCCTACTGAGCTTAAAGCTAGTTCAACTGCAAGAGAAAGCTTCAGTAATAGTGACTGTAGTCTTGTTTTTAATGAAAATAAAAATATTAAGTATGTATTTGTGTCATTAATTAATATATTTACTTGCCTTTTTTTTCTTTAATGGATGGAAACAAAGATGAAAGTGAGCACTGCATATCCATTGCTCAAAAATATATAAATGAAGGTGATCGGACTAAAGCTCTGAAATTTTTATACAAAGCTGAAAAATTATACCCTTCTCAACGAGCGAAAGGTGAGTTTGCAGATTTATGATACTCGTTCTAGATTTTAATGATTTGTTCTAACACTTAATATTTCTTTTCATGCGGAGACTTTTATTGAAATAATTTTTCGCATAATCGAGTCTCTATTCATTATTTAATTAATGTTCTGATTAAAATTAGGTTTAAGTGGTTTTCCTTTCCTTATAACTCAAATGCGGGTTAGTTCCGTCAAAAAGTCCTCCACGAAGGCAAATTTCTTCCAATACTTGATCTATAAGTTCCCTTGTCTTCTAGATTGGGTTCAAAATTACAAGGCTACAGAGTTGAACATAAGTAGTCCTAAACCCCAAATTTCTCAAAAGCAGTGTTTTTTAACAGATGTAGGAATGGGGAATGGAACACTGAAATAGAATTGAATCTAATTTATGTTTATAATATTGTTACAAATTTAAGAAATTTCGCCTATCTTTAGAATATTATAAATAATTAAAATAAAAATTGAGTTAAAATTATATTAATATTTTTATTTATGAAATATAATTATTTTATTTTTTGTGCATGCAGATATATACTTAAGTAAGGAAAAATAAAAACGCTATTTAAACTAATGTATAAATATTGAGTTAAGTGAGTTAAAAACATCAAAACCTGTTTTATTGTTGGAGATGATAAGAAACACATGGAACTTTTATCCATCAAATCAAATTTATTTTAATGCTTTCAATCTAGCCCATCTTAATAGTGATTTGTATATTTTTAAAAAACTTTTTTTATTAACTTATGTAAGTTTATAATTTTTATTTCATATACATAACAAGGTTTCTAAAAATATATATTAAGCAAAGTAAACACAGCAACCTTTGTAACAATATTCATTTTTTTTTTCATTCACTTCAAAATGTTTTTAAATTCATGTTCATTTTCTAATTTTAATCTTTTTAGACTACGTACTATATGTAGTACATATATTGACATTAATTAGTAGATTATTAATTACAAATTTGTGATATTTTAAAGCTACTATTGATAAATTAGTGAACAATTTTAAGAATGAGTGTCGAATTTATTATAATACCTGATGAAAATTTTTTCTTACTAAATCATATAAATTTCTTTTAAGAAAACTAGTAAATTTATTAAACAATTTAACCCTTTAAAAAAAAAGAAATAGAATTTTACCCTAGAAAATTCGTTTTTTAAATAGACCAACATGATTTATAACATACCAGCGATCCATTTCATTTAATGTATTAAAATTGTATTGTTTTACAAAATTGTATGATGTGATTTAAAAACATAATCGATAGGTAAATTGAAATTGAAAAAAATTATGCATAGTTATTAAAAGTTTCTTTTGAATGAAATTAGGTATAATATAAGTGAACAATGAGTTTTGCAAGCTTTTACTTTTGTATAATTAGCATTAAAATTGTCATATATTATGTAAATAATTAATCTTCCATCTGAACTCCCATCATTGAAAAAGATTGTTTTTGTGCTCAGTTTTCCTAATTTAATTAATAATAATTGTTAAGTGAATGTTAACCCTTCAAGTTATGAAGATTACAACTGTTTGCTAAAAATTGCATTCATTATAGAACAAATGATATTCAAGTTGTTTTATTTTTTTTTTTGAAAAATGTATTTTATATTGATCAATGATAATTCACAGTAGTCTATAGTTACTGAATATTTCTTCATAGCTGATAGAAAATATTATTTATACTAACAGTTTGTTTAAAATAATTTAAAAAATAAATAAACCTATGTGCAAAGCTAATTACATTATTAATAGACACTCTGTTAAATTTTTAGGTAAATCAAATAAAAATGTGAAGAAGTTATGGGGCCTGCTGTTATCAAATGAAATTGGGGATATTTAAAAAAGAAAAGAACTTTTATCTGGGATTCAGTTTTCATGAATTTAGTGCCTTTCTATAGTTGCAACTGGGTACAGATGTTTTGTACTGTTTTTCAAAAACAATATGCAGTTTCACTCTCCCCTCATAATCTCTCCCCGGATTCTCCCCCAACTAAAAGATAGCTGCCAAACATGGACTTTATTTACCTTGGTTCTAAAATTAGTTCAAATAGTTATCTCCTAAGTGAAATGCTTCTTTACCTTAAAAATATTGCTGTAGACCATGCTTTTTTTTCTAATATTATTGATTCCCCCCAGGGAATATTAATCCCGTAATCCACCAGTAATATTTCGCAGGTTCTTTTTTCAGATTTTTCAATGTGAAATGATTTAACCATAAACCTTTCTTGGCATAAACGATTTTATTTAGATACATACTTATGCCACGGCACAAACATGAAATACAGTGAATTCGCGATAACTCGAATCTGATAGGACTGACGAAAAACTTCGACATATCGGAAGTTCGACTTACCGTTAGTTTAGGTTTTGGACTTTCAAAATATTGTCGAATTATTTAATTAATGCTTATTAATTACAAATCTTCTAAATGCTTACAATATTTAAGATCATTTTTCTGACAAGCCATTTACGATAAGACTGTTTAAGCACTTTATGATACCCTGGTCCATCGGCTGCAACTTTGCTGTTGTGTTCGGCAGGAGAAACTGCAAGTTTACTGCTTTCAAATTAGGTAGATCACTCTGCTCTGTGCATTTATCCATAAAGAGTATCACTTTTCTTTTTTTAGCGAAGAATTTCCGATCCAATTTTCTTACATAGTCTTCAAATAAAACTGATGTCATCCAAAACTTTTTGTTAGACTTGTAATCCAAAGGATACGTTTTTACATTCTTGAAACATCGGGGATTTCGGTATTTTCCGATAACAAGTAAGGGCAATTTCTCTGTCCCAGACGCATTTCCTCCAACTAGGACAGTCAAACGTTCCTTGCTCATTTTACCCCCTGAGCAGTTCTCATCCTTAAACATCATAGTCTTATTTGGAAGACATTTAAAAAATAAACCCATTTCATCAATATTGGAAACATCATTTTCACTGTATCCTTGAAGTAAATTTGGTAACGTTTCATTTAACCACTGTTTACATACAAGAGGGACAGCTTTAGCTTCTCCATGAAGAGTGCGAAAGACATTGTGTGTGTGTTGCAAAGGAAGGGGCAAGATATCAGCTCCTAGGCTTTTTTTCTTGCTTTAAAAGATCCAAAAAAAATCCAGTTAAAGGGAGTAAAATTCGAGTAATCGAGAATAATTAACATGAAATTGAAGATAAAAGGGTCGGGACCTCATAAAAAAAATCGAGTTATAGTAATATTCGAGTTATCGTACTTCGAGTTACAGCGATTGACTGTATATAGAAAATAATAGAATCACATAATCAAATAAAACTTCGCGCTCCATCATAAAACATTCTAGTCTTCTCACACCAAGCTAAAAACAAAACCCTAGCTTCCTTCTTTTTCTTTATTTTTTTCTCAAGTTTTGTTTGTATCTCGCAGTGCCATCTATTGGCAACGATTCTTACAAGTCCCCCCAAAGGAAGAACATTCGTCACCTTAGAGACAATGCTGCTCAAACTTCAGAGAGAGAGAGAGAAAATCTGAAAAAAGAACCTGCGAAATATTACTCCACCTTACTCTAATTTCGAACTTTATAACTGTTTTATAGTTTTACCTGGCCTATTATCTGAAAATCAATTTCCAAATTGCTAAGATTTTGAATTTAAGTTGAGTTTTAAGTCGTTTCTTCCATCTGTAAATAAATTCCGCCTGTAAATTTATTTAATAAACTAACTTTCACCAACCTTAAAGACCTTATTTTTGATATTATTAGCGATAGTTTTTATCAAATTTCATGTTAATGTTATCTGTATTAGATAAACTAAACATACCCTTAAATTTCGACTTAGAGAACATGAAAGATGTGTCCAAAATCAGAACATTAACCGATCTTCTTTTATTCTATGTAGTTGGAATTCAAGTTACAGGTTTGAGTTTTCTTCTGCTAAAATCATTTAACACTGCTCATCATCCGAATTTGATTTTTGGGAATCATTCTATATTTTAAAACATTCTATTAATGTTTCAAAGTGTAGAATAGTTAATGACCTTTTATAGTATCCCAATATTTGAAAGTCTATTTTAGTTCCCGCCAAACCCACACACACAAAAGAGAGATGAGAAACACCCTGTTTCTCATCCCTCTTTTTAATTTCTCGTTCAAAATGTCCCACCATCCCCAATAGTTAACCTACATCACTTGTTTTTCTCTTAACTTTCTCTTCCATTATTTGGTGTATAGACACTGAGGAAGGTTCATGTTTATAGAATTGAAACTATTGTATGTCCATTTATCACATTGTTCACATTATCATTTTATTCACATTATTTTCTGCCGCAGTCCCCATATCACAAAGTATGGGTCATCCTTTGTTGGATGAATTTGTATTATTTTCATTCTACTTTTCAGGAAGTTTTATGCGTCAAAATATTTTTGTTTGTTCATTATAGATCTGATAGAGCTGCTTGAAAAATTGAGTGATTCAACCGGTGATAGAAACCATTACTCTAGGGCAAGAAGACCTGACTTTGAAGCAAAAGATGAGAGAGCAAGAAGCTCTTCAGCTAGAAGGAGATCAACTCTAGGTGATATAAAACATGATTACACTGAAGATCAGCTGGAAGCAGTTCAAAAGTAATTGAAAGATATATTTTTTATTCTCATTTCATCTCCCTTTTAAATTTTTTTTATTTCAATAAAAATTAATTGTTCCTGAAACTCTTTATTTTTTAAAAATAGACTTGTTTAGTTTTACTCATGTTTTGCTATCAGTGCTGCAGGAAAACATCGTTTCTGTATGTATTTAGCCCTGTTGCAGAATTTTTTCAGGCTTTCTGCGAGAAACTTCCCTTTACGACAAACTTGGCTTTAAGATACTTTTAATTATAACAATTACTAATTTAAAGTAACAGAAATGTTGTGTTTACAGAAGAAAGTATAGTATGAAATTTTTTTATTGTAAATGATATTTTTTTAATTCTAATATTATAGGCGATATTCTCGCATTTTGTAGGCGGAAAAAATGCATTAACTAAACTATTTCCTCTTTCGATTTTTTGTAAATCATTACACAAATTAGAATTCTTAAATAAATTAAAATTTGTACATAGATACCGTATATTCCGGCCTTTAATGCGCACTTTTAATACAAAAAATAACATTGGAATTTACGGGTGCGCTGTATATGCCGAATGTGAAATATTATAGATTAAAAATAGTATTTATATATAGAAAAATACTTTTATTTTAAAGAAATAACATACCTTTACCTATATACTTTATTGATTTTCATTATTACATAAATAGTTCATCATATTCCATTATTTCTTCAGGCACGTCATCACAATCTGTTTCGTCTTCATCATCTTTGTTACCCTCATCCATAAATAAAAAGTCATCTTCTGATCCGTCCAGATTATTTGAAATGCTGCATTTTTTGAATGATTTTCTAACCATCTCAGGCTTAATTTCATCCCATGCTTTTAATATCCATTCGCACACTGTTTCCAAACTTGCATGACGCATATGTCCTCCTTTCGTAAAGGTTTTCTAGCCCTCCAACATCCAAGTGTTCCACTGTTTTTTAAAATTGGCTTTAAATGGTTTGTTTAAGCAGACGTCCAATGGCTGAACTAATGGTGTCAATCCTTCAATGGTGTCAATTTCTTCAGGCACGTCATCACAATCTGTTTCGTCTTCATCATCTTTGTTACCCTCATCCATAAATAAAAAGTCATCTTCTGATCCGTCCAGATTATTTGAAATGCTGCTTTTTTTGAATGATTTTCTAACCATCTCAGGCTTAATTTCATCCCATGCTTTTAATATCCATTCGCACACTGTTTCCAAACTTGCATGACGCATATGTCCTCCTTTCGTAAAGGTTTTCTAGCCCTCCAACATCCAAGTGTTCCTCTGTTTTTTAAAATTGGCTTTAAATGGTTTGTTTAAGCAGACGTCCAATGGCTGAACTAATGGTGTCAATCCATCAATGGTGTCAATTTCTTCAGGCACGTCATCACAATCTGTTTCGTCTTCATCATCTTTGTTACCCTCATCCATAAATAAAAAGTCATCTTCTGATCCGTCCAGATTATTTGAAATGCTGCATTTTTTGAATGATTTTCTAACCATCTCAGGCTTAATTTCATCCCATGCTTTTAATATCCATTCGCACACTGTTTCCAAACTTGCATGACGCATATGTCCTCCTTTCGTAAAGGTTTTCTAGCCCTCCAACATCCAAGTGTTCCACTGTTTTTTAAAATTGGCTTTAAATGGTTTGTTTAAGCAGACGTCCAATGGCTGAACTAATGGTGTCAATCCGCCCGGAATAACTGCCATATCGGTGTTACATTCTTTCAACAATTTTTTTTGTATTATCTGTAAGGTGGGACCTAAACATGTCCCACACTAAAGGGCTTTTTGGTTTTCTTACGCAGCCAGGACGGATTTGCCAGAAATTTTTTTACCCACAATTTAACACCATTTTTGTCCATCCAGCCTTTTTCGAGGACATGAACAAAAATACTTTTTGGAAAATTACATTTGGGAAGAGTATATCTTAAAATTTAAAAAAAAGTATTAAAAAGTACGGGTGCGCGTTAAACGCCGGGGCGCTTTATGCGCTGAAATATACGGTAAAAAAATTTTAAAATCCGTGCAGTAACTCCCAAAATTACGAATCACGCTTTAAAAAAGAGATACTCAAATAAGTGTATGTAAAATATGGTGTTCTTTAAAGAAAAAAAAAATGAAAGAAAGAACATCATTTCTAGATCAAATTATCTTTTAAACTTTCACGATTTATGAATTTTTTATTTTATATTAGTAATTTGAAATTCTGGCTGAAGCCAGTCATTACCGATTTTTAAAAAAATCTCAAATGAGAATAGAAAAAAAATCATGATTATTTCTTTCCTCTCTGATGCGCGAGAAAGACATCTTTAAAAAAAAAAAAATCTGCAAAAAAAAAAAAATTTTTTTGTTTGAAAAATATGCATAAAGGAAAACAGAAAATTTCCCCTTCCGAATTGAAAAATCTTTCTGCAACAACTCTGTAATGTTCTGCAACAATGTCGCCGCAATTTTGCCACAAGGAATTTTAGTTTTGACTTTCTTTATGCAGGTAATAAAGTTTATATAGTGTACTATTCTCTATTGTCATTGATGCTCTAAAACAGTTCATTTTTTTAATTCCAGCTTAGAAAAAGAACTATTGTCTGCTAATTGAATGAGAAATGTAATTTTAAAGGTTAAAAGATTTTTTGTTTTGTTTTGGTTGGAGGTTAAGCCCTAGTTGAAGTAAGTAATGCAGTGTATAGTGTGCAAAAAAAGAAAAAAAAAAGAACATCTTGAATAACTTATGATCTAATGATCCGATTTTCAAGTACTGAGACTTAATTTTAATGGTTAGTTTAAATACATTAATGTTAATTTCTCTATTTGCATTTTCTTGAGATTTTTTTAAGCAATTGTAAGGCACCCAAATTTTTACACCATTGTAAAGTTGGTAATTTTAAACGTCAAAATATAAAATTAGTGCAAAATCAGCTAAATAGTTTTTAAGTTATCCAATTTTAAAAGAGTTATATATTTAAATTTTTATTTCACAAGAACTATTCAACTTATTTCATTCAAATTTTGTATTTTCTAATTTAAAATTACAAACTTTAAAGTGATGTAAAAATTTGTATGCATTACAATTCACAATTTTTTTGACCTTAAAGAAATAAAAAAAATTTAAATTAAGATTATTTTTTCTTGCATGGAATCATCTTTGGATAAACAAATTTCATAATTGTTTCTGAAAAATATTTCAATTTGCTTAAAAAGTTCACCAGATGGTATGAAAAAGTGGTATGAAATGATGGTATGAAAAACTGAAATTAACAAAAAGGGGTCCAATATTCAACTGCTCTCCAGCTTACATTATTTGGACCATACTTTCTAAATTGCTGTTACCCTCAACCTATTTTGAAGGTGTAGAATCCGAATTCATCAAAAAAAGGTATGTTTATTTAAAGAAAGTATATTTTTGCAATCTATTTCTTAACTTAAAATATCGTCTGTACTAATTAACGGCAATATTTAAAGTTAAGTGCTCATCGTTGAGATACAAATCCTAGTTTATAAGAATATCCGATCATTAAATCAATAATTATTTAGAGTGTTCTTTTTTTTATTTTGCACTCTACATTAATATTTTGCTCTTAAAATTTTTCTGAAATATTTCAGTTACAAAATATTTGATCTGCAAGAGATCACTCTGCTCTGAAGCCCCACTGCTAATCAATTTATCCAAAAAGAGTTACTCTTTTTGCAATTACCTCAGTTAATAAATTATAGGTAAATTTTACTCAAATAGGTAAATTTTACTTCTTTTACTCAAATTATTGTATCAGTTAGCCTTTATAAAAAATGATAAAGAATTATTATATATTTAAGTAAATAAAACTAGTAATGCTCTTTATTGTTGATCTTTTTAGAATAAAAAAGTGCAAAGATTTTTATGAAATTTTGGGTGTCTCTAAGGATGCTGGCGAATCTGACATTAAGAAGCAATATCGAAAGTTAGCTTTACAATTTCACCCAGATAAAAACAAAGCACCTGGAGCAACTGAAGCTTTCAAAGGTTATTTTTTTTTTAGTATTCATGATAAATTAGTTCAAACATTCTTTTGTTAATTTTATGAGAATAGTAACTGATAAATAAGTATTTTTGTTGTATATTTTATTTATTTGAAGAAGTAACTATGTACTATTTGGTGTTTTGACTGCTTATCCAAGTAAAAAAAAAAAAAAAAGAAGGAAAAAGACTGTTTTGACTATTTGTATTTTGCAAGACTAGTGTTGTTCTTACATTTTAAGCTATAGATTTTGTTACTACCGTCAAAATTGATGGGATACACTAAATATTTTATGATATTTAAAATCTCTGGGCATTGAGATAGTTTAACATTTTATTCAAATAACAACTGTTATTGCATTTTAAAGGTTTAGTAGCATTTACTTCAAAGAATTATTACATTAAAAATGTCATTTTAATTAACTTCTTTATTTAAATTTATGTTGTGCTGAAATTGTTATGTTTCATCCTCTTTTTCTTATAAGTATGGTATAAGTTTCGTTTAAATCAATTCATTAATTTATGCAAAGGCAAAACAAGATTACATATGTGTTTTTAAACAATCTAAGATCTGGATAATTGAAAGCATACATTTTAGTTTTAATATTTAAGCAAAACAATTTCTTTTATGTTATAATGATGCGAAGGAATTAAATCCTACTGGGAAACAAACATTGGTGACTGATACTTGGTTTAATAGTAATACGAGTAGAGAAATGGGTTAACTATTTCTCTGAGGTTAATTTATAAGTAAATAATTATAATTGATAAATACACCACTTGGCCATATGTCATGAATTCTGGCTTCAAAAACTTTATTTCATTAGTTTTTTTTCTATTACTTAATTTGAAAATTACGAACAATATGCCTTCAATTAAAAATAAAGCAACCATATGGTAATGTAGTTAACAGAACACACAGCAGTGATAAACAGAGTGAGTAAAGCTACAGCAATGTTGGAAGAACCTTTAACATCTTATATTCACATGTAGCATGTTTCATGACTGTGTTGCATAAACTAATAATGCTTAAAGAAGGATTATTTCAAGACTGATATAAAGACGTGTTTTAAGTTTTTTCGGCTTTATATCACTAAATGTCATTTTCATTTTATCTTTTGTTAATGATTGAATTCTGCTTCTTTATCACAGCATGATTTTCAAACCACTCATGCCTTTTGATGTTTTTTTATAGGCGTTTTTGTGTTATTTGTACTGAACAACAAAAAACAAAATATTGATAAATTTTTATTTTGCAGCTATTGGAAACGCATTTGCTGTTTTGAGTGATCCCGAGAAAAGAAAGCAATATGATGCATTTGGATCATCTGACAGTCGCAGCTATAAACGTTCTTCCTGTCCTCGCAATGCAGGATATTATGAATTCTCACGAGGATTTGAAAGTATGGATAGTTAGTTGCTCTTTTAAAAAAAAAAGAACAAAGTGAAAATTTTAGTAATTTTATTTCAACATTTAAGGCTCAATACAAAAGCTACTTTTGAATGTAATTATCTTCATTATTAAAGGTTTTGTTGAGGTACGATTTCTTCTTTGAGGCATGATTTTTCTTTACCTTCTCAGGGGTCATTGTGCTCCGGAAAAAATCCGGATTTCCGGATTTTTCACTAACCGCGATCTGAAAGTTTCCGGAAATTCAAAGTCCAGAAGTTTCAAGAAAGCATCAATCACATTTATACATAAAAATTCTCGTATATTTTGTTTCAAAATATTAGAGCTAGAATTTATACTTGGCATCTCTTTCATTTGTAAATATTTTTTCTGGTAGAATAATAAATGTGATTAGAGATAAAAGTAAACTTACACATAATTATTCAATTAAATTATGCTGCATATAATTAATTTAGAATATCATGTTTTGAAAATTTCAATGATTTAAATTTATAAAGATATTAATTTTTTGAATGATTTTACTCAAGAAATTTTCAGGATTTTTGAGTTTCACCCACAATCACGCCTGCCTTCTATAATTAAAGCTCATCCACTAATTCATCTAAACCCTAGGTTTCAGTTTTTACATAGATGTGTTCGGTGTTCTTATCCAATTTTATTATATCATAGCTGTACTCCAAAACAGGCATTTTATACAAGACTGTTCTTAGCTTTCAATATATCCTAGATATAATCAAAAACAGGCATTTTACACTAAATTATTCCTAGCTATCAATATATTCTACCTGTTAAAAATTTTAATTACATATGAAATTTTTACATTTAGAAGGACAAAATTCAAGGAACCGACGGAATTCTTTAAATTAACAACAGTTTTGAATTAGAGATGTGTGAATTAAAGAAGTTGTGTGTGCTTCCTTCATGTAGATTGCTAGCATTTTAACGCATAAACTTCTTAAATATTGACTTTGAAATGATTCTTCAGTTGAATATAACCATGTCTTCTTTTACATCATTACTTTTTTTAAGTAAAATTTTTGTTGTTGTTTATGATGTGAAAGTAAAATAAAATTATGTATATATAAAATATAATATATGTAATATAAAGTAATGTAATATGTAATAAAAATATGTAAAAATATGTAATAAAAATATAATGTAATATAAAATAAAATAACATACCAGCTTTATTTATTTAGTGCATATAGCATTGAAGATAAATTTTCACTGAATGCTCTTATAGCAATATAAGGAATAATTAATGCCCTAAAACAGTATGGAATCTATTAATAACCCTTCCCTCCAAAAAAAGTTTGAGATTAATGACTTTTTCTAATTTATGTTGTTTTCATTACCAGTCTTTTTAAACAATGTTTGTTTAGAAGTTCTTCAATTTAATTTAATTAAAATATTGAAAAGTATAATAATAACTTAAAAGTATAACAATAACTTAAAAGTCGAAAACTGAAATGAACAGTAAATTGAGCTTTTAATAGAATTTTCTCAGTTTCATTAGAGTCAAGTTGTCATGAATTAATTTTATTTAGTGAATAATTGCTTTAGCTTGTTAAATCTAAACATTATTTAACCATGTGATAACATCAGGTTTTTTATTGTAATTTATATTTGTTTTATAAGTTTTCACCCATTAAAATGCTATCATTTCAGGTGAAGTGTCTGCAGAGGAACTGTTCAATATGTTTTTTGGTGGAAGTTTTCCTGCTGGGATGGCTGGTAAGAGCTTTATTTTTATGCTTGGAAGTTACTTTTGTTCTGAAACAAAACAGAGAAAAGTCAAAGAATTTTTTCAAGGTGCAAAAATCATTGAATTTAACTAACATACCAAAAAAATTAGGGAATACATTTATGTTTTAGATACCTAAAAATATTTTTTTATCGAAAAAAATTTAGTCTTCTAAATTTTTAAAAAAATTTTCCACACTTATAAGAGTTTTGTAACATATTTTATGTTTAAGAATAAGGTATAATTGAAATATTAATTTGAAAAAATGTATGCCACCAGATATAAAATCAGAGAAAAATCGAAATTTTTTTTCTTTCTGAGTTATGGCCACCCTGTAAAAGAATCAGTTAATCATGCTTATTAATAACCTCCTTTCAATCATTTTTATTTATATTTATAATTTATTTTATTATTATTTATTATAAACTATAGTTTTACTGTAAAATTATAAACTAATTACAAGTAAATGTTTATTTTACGGGGGACAGAGACATTTCTAAAAACTTCAACTTTTGATTTGTTTCTGTTATAATTATAAAACTAACTATTGTTTGATAAATTGGTAGGCTTACTGAGTGCATGACTGGCGTAAATTTTTAAATTAATGGAGGTGTACTCCAAAATCTCCAAAATACTTAGACACAATATATAAATAAATGAAGAAAATATGTTAACAAAATAATAATACAACGGTTAAAACAATGGTAATGGTAACTCAGCTCCAGAAACAAAAATGAGGAAAATATTGTTATTAAGGTTAATATTATATGCTATACAGGGATCTAAGATTCTGCCCCCCGTAAAATTTTGTTGTTGTATCCCCATGAATGAAATGACGAGGCAGTTCCTCCTTAAAGTTTACGGGAAGTCGAAGATCAAACTATTCTTTTAAACATTTTTCTAAATTTATTCTAATAGACCTTTATTTTTTTATGAAAAATTTTTTCTCTGTGAAACTTTTTTTTTTCTGTACGACTCAGTCAAAACTGTTCTCATAATGAAGATAACTTTTAGTGCTGTTAAATATATGTTTTTAATAAATTCAAGTCGAAATTTAATAATAGACAATGAATTTTATGGATATTAAAATTTGGATACAATTTTAAGCCCAAACTTTTACGATAGCAAAATTGTTTTCGAACATATGGGAAAAATATATGCAGAAATTTACAAGTCATAAATAATTTTTATTTGTAGTGAACATTTTTGAAAATATTTTCATATTTTTGTGTTGATTTTTTAATATAATTTTTAATTTTCACAAATTATGTCTAAATTTTCACAAAATAGGTACCTCCTAAAAAAAACCTAGACAGACCCCTGCAATTTTAAGATATCAACAATAATGTTTAAATACTAAAATCTTGAAAAATGGATGCAGATGCACAAAAAATTTGTTTCAAATCTTTTTAACGAATGTTGTGTTATCAGAGTGGGTTGAATTCAAGTTTACCCTATTAAAAATTAACAGTGAAGAGTAATAGTTTCTCAAATTCGCTCCAGAATTATCATATTGTGTTATTTTACAGTTATCAGTTTCTAAATGCTTTTATGGTTTGGGCCACTAAAAAGTACTTCAAACTACATCGCTTGAAATTTAAAAATTGTTTACATTTTTCATGAAAATAGTGGTGAGCAAAATGTTTAATCTTGGTTAGTACCTTAACAGGATAGCCACCCATCTGGAAAACCTAGAATTATCATTGAATATTATTTTGCTGGAAAAAACGCCTATTTTTTTACTTGAAAAGAAGAGAAATTTGCTAAAGCAAATATCTCTTCTTTTCAAGTACCTGGAAAAATCAGGGAATTTTAAGGAAAAACTGGGACTTTTTTCTTAATTTAAATTATTTTACCATGTGTTATATCACCCTTTTTTTAAATGGAAATTTATTACCAAACAGTTGAAATAGCATCAACTTAGCAATATTTTTTGTTTTCTTTAAAATTTGCTCTCTTATAACCCTGTTAAACTAGAATGCCACATGAAACTCTTCTTTGGTTGCTAAATGAATGGAGTCACCTTTGACCTCTTTGGAAACTATGCAGCTTAGAAAAGATTGTGGTGGAGATGGAAGAATAATATTTGCTTAGGTTTATAAAAGTAGTTTTTTCCCCTTCCTTGTCTGTGGGCTAGGAAGAAAAAACTCCATTTGTCATTCAAGTTTGTTCCGCTGCTTTGAGGGTATTTTGAGAAACTCAACTCAGGCCTATACTCAGAAACCGTTCTTGAGTTTAAACACATATTTATACTTAGGTTAGCACAAATACTTTTATCTTTTCTAAATTTTGTAATCGCATGCCTCAGAGAAAGGAGAAGTTAAAATGGAAATAATGAAAATTGATTTTACATATAATGAATAAGATGATTGTTTTTATATTTTTATTTTCAATAATTTAAACAGATTGGATAAATTTAAGTTTAGACATTATTATCTATAATTATTTAATATTTTCTACACCAAAATGTGGGTTTTTGACAGTAATTGTTACAATTTGTATTGTGAGTTTAATATCAAAATAATTCAAAAATATAATTGATTGAGCACTTATAATTTTATGTGTATGTTTATTTATATTACGTCTTATTTGTAATAGTTAATAATTATCCTTATACTGAAATTTTTGGTCTTTGACCCTTGTGAAAAACTATCATAAAAGTGTTGTTGACATTTAAAGTTGATGTATGTCATTATTCATTTCAGCCAATTCTTACCAGAGAAGACCACAGAGAAGATATGCATCCACCGACAATCGCAATGTGCAATCAGAAGTAAATTGTTAACATATTTGTTAAAAGATAATTGTTTTTAATATGTATACAATTTTGATTTTTTTTAAAAATGATAATGCAGTATAGCCCCAATTATCCACAGAATTGGGGGGCAAGGACACCACAGATAATGCAAAAAGTTTTATAATGAAACGCAAAAAATAATTTTAAAATGCATCCATACATTTTAAACATACAACAAAAATCTTTGTTCCCTGTATAAATCTCTGAAACAATGAGCAGTAGAGAAAGCAAATAGTATAAACAGCATCATGATTCATAGTTGGTCAGATAGCCCAATGTGGATTGATTATTTTGATTTTGAAGCTTTACATGATGCTTACATTTATTCTTAAGTCTTACTGTACTATTCTTAAGTATTAAGTGTAAAAGTATTACTGACATACTTTTTATTCTCAAGTCATTTAATTTTTAAAAGCAACTAATTTTATAATCCAATAATTTTTTTTTCAATGTAGGTCATTGTAATGGAGATCAGACTGTTAATCTTACTACTGCATAAATTATCAAAACTGTTATCAGTTGAAATGATGATTTTAAGAAACTTATCCTTGATTATTTTATTAGTGTCATAGAATTGTTTAAACATGTTGAGTTTACACCGTCATGTTTTTGGTGTAATTGACTTTTTTATTTCAGAAAAGAGGTGCATGTCCTCAGAAGTGCAATATTTCTTCCACATAATAAAATCTAAGATAATTTCTGAAATATTAAGATAGGGGTGCACAACCTTTTTCAGTGAAGGGCCACATGCACAGCAGATTGACCAATGAAGGGCCGCATGCCAAAGTGTTTAGACCGACATATTGAAAGCAATTGTTGGTGGTGATTGTTATATAAACATCATTGTTTATATAACACTAAATTCTTTTTGTCGGTTAACCTTGTAATCTTTTTGCAGAAAATACAATACTTTTAAAACGTTTAAAATTAGAAAATGCAAAACTGATTACTTAAGAAGGAAAACAGAATTCGAAAATCAGAATCAATTTATCGGAAAAAATTTAGATAAATTGAAATAATTAAAAAACTATGGAAAAATTGAAATTTTTTTTATCACATTACAAAATACAAAAGTCCATTTAAACATAAATTTTAACGTTAATTTTTTTTCTTCATAGAATTAAAGTTCAAATAAATAAATATTCTAGTCATTAATATAAATTCAAGTTAAATACTTTGATTTAAAGAAAGTTTATAGGGTTAAAAATGATTAAAACTAAAACTAAACCCCTTAAGTGGAAAATAAGACTTAGCATTTATTAGGGAATGTACTTTATCTTTCAGACATTTTTATTTTAAATTAATAATAAGAGGCTAAGAGAGGGAAGAAAAAGAAAGAAGAAAACGCATTAAATTTTAAGGAACTATATTCCTTAATAATAAAAAACTATTAAGATACTTGTTTACAACTTTTTATGACGAATATATTTTTAACATGACACTTACTATTTACAATTAATACACAATCAATTAACAATCAATAAAATTTACATTACTTTTCGAAACTTACCTTGATTAAATTTTTTATACAGTTAAAATTTAATGATATACAAATCATTTCCCAGCATATAATCATAAATGATATAAAATGCTCCAAGAAAATAGAAAATGGTTTAAAAAATTTCTTAATGGTTACACTGTAATTTGCAAAATTTTTGAATATTGTGATAATTTTATGTGCTTGATCATGTGATATTTTTTGAGCCATTAAATGAAAATGTAATGATTGTATTTAAAGACTATTCTGTAATTTTGAACAGGCCAAATTCATTCTGGAAAACAGTCTTTCGATAAAAGCTGTTGTTGTGGGTAGTATTAAACTTAGAGCAAATAACATAATCAGTTTTGGAATTTGTCCTAGATGGTGTTCTTCCTTTCTGGGTTTTTAAATCGCAGAAATACAAATAGCGATGTGTTATTTTTTAATTGCTTGAATACGAACTGCTATGTGTTATTTTTTAATTGCTTGAATGCGAATTGTGATTTTTAAATTGCGTAAATAATAAACTCGATGCTTGTTTTTCAAATCGCGTGAATACGAATCGTGTGGCTTTTAAATTGCGAAAGGACTACTCACAACACTTGATTTTTAAAATGCATGAATATGAATCGCGATATATGGCTTTTAAAACGCGTGCGAGAAAAGTAGCAACGGATGATATTTTAAACGCCAGAACACGAATCGCGATGTGTGATTTTAAATCCCGTAAATACGAAACGCGATGGATTATTTTTAAATCTCGTTAATGTTAATATGAAATGCGATGCGCAACTTTTCAGATAGCGTAAATACAAATTACGATGTATGACTTTTAAATTACATGTGACAACAAAAAGAATAGGTTCGATGTGTGTTGTTAAACTTGCACGTGTTCATGGGACTTAAGAATTATGCCGTTTTTTGAATTATTTATTTATTTATTTTTTTTTTTTGCAAAACGGACCGCGTTTAAACACATCTTGGTTTTTTTTTCCTGGGAAGGTGTTGATTTGGCTAAGATACGTAATTACTTTTTAAGTTACGAAAAAAAGTTAAAGCTGAATCGAATTTCACTAGTTGTAATATTGTGTGAAAATATCAGGTATATTCTAAATCACAAATAAAAATGCAGCAATAATGGGAAAGAAGAAAAAACACTTTCGAAAAACCTCTTAAAAAATTCGTGTTAAAATCGGTACAATGCAAATTATAAAATCGGCACAAACAAAGCACGTAAAAAATAATTATTTTAATGCGCAATTCAAAACTCGTTTGCTGTCAAAGTATTAAAAATATCATAATCTTTTTAAATCACGGGGGAAACGTAATAACTACTAAAACAATAACCAAAATACTTTAATATTTCAGATGAAATTGGAGTAAATAAAGTCCATCAAAATTTTATGTAATTTAAATGCGAGATTTGAAATTAAAATGTCGCAATAGCGTATAAAAAATATCGGTACTTTCAAAACCTTGTAGAAATGTGTAGCAATAATTTCTAAAATAACGATTGTAAAATAATTTGATTCGCGATAAAATCGTTACAAATAAGCCATGTCAAAAAATGGTTATCTAAATGAGCGATTCTTTACTCGCGATTCGTAATAATATCATGCTAAAATATCGAAGTTTTAAAAACCGGGCGGAAATTGCAGCAATAACTGTTGAAGAAAGGATCTAAAGTCATTTAGATTTTCCATGAAGTTTGCACAAATAAAGCGTTTCATAACTTTCAAAAATCGCTATTTCAGAAACTACTTGAAAATGGGTAGCAATAACTACCGAAAAGTCATTGGAATCGGCACATACGAAAAGCGTCAAAAGTGGTAATTAAAATTCGTAAATCGTAATAATGATGTATTAAAAATATTGGGATTTTTAAAACTATGCTGAAATCTGTAGCGTTAACCATCGAAAAACTACATTGATTGAGATTGGGTGAGTCAAAAACTTAAAACTGTAAATTTAAATTACCGAATTTTTTTAATTATTTTTCAAAAACAAATATTTAAATTTTTTTTTTCATTTTGTTCAGATTGCGGCCGCGGGCCGCACATCGAGGGTTGGCGGGCCGCATTTGGCCCGCGGGCCGCAGGTTGAGCACCCCTATATTAAGACATTAATTAATGCTTAATTTCGTTGCTAATTATTCAATTCTTAAAATAATTCGTGAATCTATTAAAGATTTAAAAAAAAAAACTTACAACTTTATATGAAACAAATATTACAGAACTATGTAATTAGATATAGGGTTGGTGAGAACTATGTTGTTAGATATAGGGTTAGTGAGAACTAAGTTGTTAGATATAGGGTTGGTGAGAACTATGTTGTTAGATATAGGGTTTGTGAGAACTATGTTGTTAGATATAGGGTTAGTGAGAACTAAGTTGTTAGATATGGGGTTGGTGAGAACTATGTTGTTAGATATAAGGTCCTTCTCAAAAGCAGTAAAACTCAAAAATTTCTCCCTTATCTTTTAGACAATTAGGAAGAAAATATTATTAATCATCATTGATTTAAATATAGTTAAGTTAAAAAAAAAAGGTAAGAAAATAAAAAATGTTATAATTTTGTAGTTATTTAACAGATAGGAGAAATTTTTCTTTCAAATGTAAAATTTTGAGAACTATTGTTATTTTAATTTCATTTTTCGCAAAAATTGGACGACATAGATGTAATTAGAATGGTTTGATTGTTACATCCAAAGTTACTTAAATTCCCTGTGGCAGAATTTTTTCGAGCTATCTGCGACAAAACTCTCTACACTGATATCTTTCTGCAAGATATTTTTAATAATAACAAACATATAAGTTACTAATTAAAAATAATAAAAGTGCTGTTTCCAAAAGAAAAAGCTATATATGTATTTTTAATTGAACATGTAATAATTTTAATATTCTAATATTATAGGTGATATTCTCGCATTTTGTTGGGGGGAGAAACGCTCAAATTATTTCCTTCTTCGCCTTTTGTAAATAATCATCATAATAAAAAAAACAATTATGAATCATGAAATTATTAGTAGTAATTGATGATAAAATAATCGCTGGCAAAATCACATGAATTGGACGCCTCAAATGCGTGTATCGTTTTGACATTAGGTTGTGGTAATAAATAATATCATAAAAAAAGATCGGATTTAAATCCTATGGAGAAATCAATAGCAATAACTGCCAAAAATTTGGTAGAATTATTACCTTAAAAAGTAAATACTCAAATGCACGATTTGAATTTTCCTTATTGTTTGAAATATATTGGGATATTTAAAAACCGTGTGAAAATCAATATCGATAACTGCCGAAAAATGCAATCAAAACATTACATCGATTTACGATACTATCGGCGTAAATTGAGCATGCCAAAAAAGTTATTATCTAAATGCATGATTCAAATATTATGTGTAAATTTCTTTTAACTTTTCAAAATAAAAATTGTTCTACCATAATTCTGCCACAGGGCTTAGATTTATTCTTTTTGTACCGTTCACTGAGACACTCTATATTACTAGGCAAACTTTTCCTTGTTTGTTCAACTAGTTCCAATACTGATGGTTGTATTGATATCTATCTTCACCAGTGTTTTCATCTCTGATTCACCATATAGCCTTTCTAAATCTTTGTGAGTACTTTTACTACTTCTTAATTCCTAAAATTTTTCTCTCAACTAAAGTTTTGTTTTTACCTTAATATTTATATATAAAAACATTTGAAAGGTGTGTATAGGGTGCGTAGTGCTTTTAAAAAGTGCTTAAAGATGTTTATTTTTGATTTACGTTTTTTAAAAGCCCTTAAAGGCACTTTTTTTTATTTGGGGTTTGTAAAAGGTGCTTAATTTTCTATCTGCTAAAAAGAGATTTTTCTTTGCCGTGTCAATTGTCATTCAAAATTACAAAAAATGCATGATTTTTCACAATTTTTCTCTGCAATATTTATCATAAGCTAGTTATTTTATCATCATTATGTAAAGTTTTTCAAAATGTTTTTGAATGTTATTGATTTTATGTTTATTAAGAACTTTAAATGATAGAAAAAAATAATTTTTATTAATGCACTGATATTTTTTTTTTGTAAAGTGATTAAAAGGTGCCTATTCTTTGTTGAGAAATCTGGCTACGCACCCTGTTTGTAGAAAAATTTTTTTTTTGTTAAAAATAGTTTTTTTTAAAAGAACAAAATTTTTTTTAATGCTTAAAGTTAATTGCATGTTAAGTTAAAATTATTGTTAAGTAAGAAGCATGTTAAGTAAAAGCATGTCAGGGCCATGATCTTTTAACAGCTACATCTACTATTATCTTTTAACATCACTAATACAACTTTTTTAACTTCTACTCTGCATCATTGAGTGAATTTTCAGCCCCACTTGATTTAAAGTGAGCGGTGGTGGCTCAGGAGGTAGAGGGCTCACCTTCATATGAGGTTTAAATTCTAGCGCTGGCTGGTTGAAACACATTCCGCATCTGGCTTGCACCGACCACAGAGCTGACATGAAATATTCTCAGTGGTAGACAATGGGTAAGAGTCTCCATGCTGTCAGGCTAATCTTGGGAGGTTTTCCTCCATGTAACGCAAATGCAGGATATTTCCATCATAAAGCACTCCACAAAATAAAATTTCTCTCAATACTTCCTCCAGGAGTTCCCTTGTCTTCTGGATTGGATTCAAAATTACATTGCTGCGGAGTTAAACATTAGTCGTAAACTCAATAATTGGGTTGACTGCTCAATGACGGTTATAAAATAAAATAGATTTAAAGTGGACCTCATTGCATGTACACGCCTGCTGTTTAGCAAACCTCCTGTATACCATAAATTTTTTTTTACTTCGTGAATAGAGTAAATTCCTCACCTTTGATTATCATTTAATAGTGCACTAAACATTTTGCTTTCATTTACTGTTAAACTAAAAAAAGTTTAGTTTGTGAATGCTTCTTAATAAAACCAAAAAAAAAGTGTCTTATCTTTTTTTTAATATTAGCCATTTCTTTAACAAGGGTTTCTGTACTCTTTAGAATTTTATTTCCTCAAAAATAATTTATGAATATTTTCAAAAGCATAATCTCATTCTGAAATTTTTTTATTTTTCGTGAAAAAAAAGTAGCTGAGTTTCCCATTGTTTTAAAAAAAGGTACTGGAATATACTACTAAAAAAACAAACAACTTATTATTGAATGCTTAGAGATTTCTTTTCTTTTAAACAGGAAATATTCGCAAGAGAGACAAACAAGCAACTTGCAAGTGCCGTACTTTGTGAAAGTAAATTTTAATACCGATTTCCAAGGAAGTATCAGAAGGCTTGAAGCTCAAGTGGAAGAAGAATACATTTCTAATTTACGTGGTTCTTGTTTCAAAGAGAAGAATTATAGTAATATTTTAAATCATTCTGCTATCTTTGCCATCTTCTCACATTTTTTTATAATTAATATTTCAATAGGAATGGAGGCAAATTATTTTACTTCTTTTATTAGTAATGTGTTTTTCGTCTCAGTGAAAGAAAACACTGTGAGAATTTTATTATTTTTAAAACTTTCTTCTTCACAGACTTAGGACTCTGCCAATTTATTTGATTATAAAATTGCATGTTCAAAGAAGAACAACAACTTTTTTTTGTGATTTTTATTTTTTATAAGGCAAATTTTATTAATACATGACTGAAGTAGAATAATTAAAATAAAGTAAAATAGTACAAGGTTAAAATCAATTTAAAGAAAATAAAGATTTTGAAATTAATGAAAAATTAAATTTTATTGGTAACTTCAATTACAGTCTCTTTTAAATAATTTTTTCTTTCAGCTTTTAAAGCAGATTAGATGTGATAATATATCTTAACAGTACCCTATGGTAAGAACTCTCACCTCTGCAAAGTCTGAGGTTATCTGCTGCTATGGAAACAAGAATAGTTCATTTCAGGGAGGGTAGCTTCTTTTCACTCTAGGGCTAACACAGTAGACCAAAGAAAAATATGCCTTTTCTTTCTCTGACCCAAGCTAAAACCTGTCCTAAACAATGACCCCACTTAAAGTAGTTATTCCTCGTTGCCATAGTCACCACCACTGGTCCTGATGAATGGCTGAGAGAGTTCTTACTTTAGACAAACTATACTCTCATACTACTGATAAGGGATGGCGTCATGGGCTATGCGTGATCAACCAGGAGCAAATGGAAATAAAAAAAGACTGCTAAAACTCGTAGTCCATGACATCACCGATGTAAGTTCAATGCATGAGAGCGTTATGTCACCCAAAACGGTTTCAGAAAACAGAAGATCTAAATTTCATTATAATCAATCAGAGAAAAGCCCCTTTAAATATTTATCAAACAGTTACGTTAAATATTTTTTGAAGTAAAAAAGTTTTTCAGAAAAATCACTGCATCCCAAGCAAAAGATGCTTACCCACGTATTACAAAGTTTCATGGGAAGTGATGATTTGGCAGATATTTTTTGAATTAAAAAAATTTTTTTGACGAGCAATTTTGAAAACTAAGTTGGCAGGCCACAATGGTGGAGTTTTTTTTTTAATAAACTCTATCTATGTCAGCTTATTGTAAACCAATCTTTTCTATTTAATGCATAATTATTTTTGTGTTACTATTAAAAATAAAATTATCATTGCTCTATTTAGACGTATTGTCAACCACCATTGTATAGCTCGTTCACCAGGAGTTGGCACTTGACTCCGGCTTCATCATGTGGTATGCGACGATTCTGTTTCGCTATTTTTGGGAGAAGGTTGTGAGCAATCCTGAAAAAAGTTGCTATTTGGCAATCGTACGGCAAAAATATTTATTTCGCGAACTTTATCTGCATTTTTTAAAACATTAAATATTTCATAAATTTGATGATATTTCTCTCTTTTGAGTGATTAGTTTGTCCTTTTTGAGACATTTTGCTGAGAAAACAGCAGTCATTAAATTTAAAATATATTTAATTGGCTAGAGAAACGAAAGGTATAATAGCATATAATAGAGCGAAGTAAGTGACTGGAAAGAAAAAGTCACCCTTTGTGTTTGGCGCGCATTAAGGGTTGTCTCAATTTCAAGTGCGAAGATGTTTCTCTTCTTACTCCAGCTCTGAAATGACTTCTGCGTCCGAGGAGATGGAGCCAAGTGCCAACTCTTGGTGAACGAACTATACTTATGTTTCATAACTCTACTTTTTTAATATATAGTTTTTAGAACATATTTGGGTCTGAACTTATTATCTCGAATTTTTTTTAGTGTCCCTTCAACTTTGAGAGTACAAAATTAATAATCCTTAAAATGTAAGGGTTAAAATGTGTTAATATTCTTTGTAGGAGAGAGCATGATATGGAAAGCTCGCAACTTCAGAGACAGAGTATTGGAAGAAAAAGCAAAAGCTATTAAAACTCCATCTTGTGATACCTTAAATGACCTCTACACAAATGAGAGAGGCTGGTGAAAAGAATTATTATTTGTTATTCACTTTTTGTTATGTATATCCTGCACATATATATTAAATATTTATTATTATTTGAAAATCTGTGTAATTTAGTATATTTTAAACTTTAATCACATTTGCTAGGGAAGAAAAAAATGACTCTGTTCCCTAATGGCTAAACTCAAACTGAAATCTAACACGGAAATTTTTATTTCAGCAACTATTTGCATATTGCTTTGGACTGATTAAAGCAATAAAATTTAGAGTTTGCAAGGTATAGGACAGAATGGATTAACCAGGGTTTAAACCGTCCTGTCCAAAACCCTTTTATTCTAATTATGTCATAATTTAAAAAAATATTGTGAAAAATAAAAGGTTAATTTTTGAACAAGAAATAGAATGAAGACAAGTTTTTGTTTTTTTAATATTGCATTATTTATCCTTATGCACAAATATAATTTATCAGTTTAAAAAACATATTTAAAGGATAAGGTATTGACTTTTGTTTAATTATTTGTGGAGATTCAAAAGTTATGAATCTTTTCCTATCATATTATTTTCTTTTAATGAGTTAAAGCAAAAAATATATTTATATATGTGTGCAATGGTTACACTGGTATAATTTTTACCTTTAATCAAAGTTCAAGGTTTTGGACATTTAAGACAGTGAAACCCACGTGTCCTGTCCAAAACCCTAACCCTGATAAAATTAAAATGTTTAAAAAACTATTCAAGCAAGTTTTTAGTGTTCCATTTTCAGAATATTTTGATTTAGTAATTTTTTTTTTAAATGATAAAATTCTATGCAGTTTGTGTTGTACAAAAAGATCTTTATTTACTTTAGGAATTTTTCTAAAGAATAAAGTTAAAAAAAAAAGAAATTTATTATAATTAATGTTGATCAGAGTAAAGGAAAAATTAAAAGCATTATACACAGTTTATAGAAGAGATATTTTTCTGATTAATTAAAGATTTGTTTTTATGTGGTTGTCGAGCAACTCAATTCCAAGAAAAGGAGTTTATTGTACACAGTGAAGAATTTTTCAGAGATGTCAAGTTTTAAAAAATAAGACACACAAAAAAAAACAGACAAGTGTTACATCAATAAGAATTAATTTTATTAACAAAAACACCAACATTTGTAAAATCCCTTCATTAAAAAAATGTAAAATTTAATACATAGAACCAAAATATTCAATTTAATTTTTTTATTAAAGTATAAAAAATAACAACATCTTGAAGTATTACATGATGCATTTTAACATACACAATTAAAAGAAATATATATATATATACAATATTTACAAAGGTGATTTGGGGCTGGTATTGATATAAGTAAAGGAGTAAGGCCTATGATAATATCAATTTTCTGCTATAACTTTTTTTGAAGGAAAAAAATCAGGATCCAAACAGAAATAAAATTTAATAATGCTTATTTTGACTTGTACACAGTGTCACAGTGCTGAATTCCCCCCAGTATGCAGTTCACCATTAATAGGGGGGAGGACGGAATATATAAACACTGTTTGCATGTTTTGTTTTCTATTCAATATGACGAATAATTCTAGAAAAGGATTAATTGTGATAAAAATTTGGAAATTTTTCCATAACCAAATAAATTCAGCATTCTGTATCAAACACCTTTAATATGTGTATATTGAATTGCTGTTAAAAAAGAAGTACATATACATATTCAAGGCCTCACACTAATAAATAAACTAGGATAATATATGAACACAATCTAATATATAAACTAGGATAATATATCAACATAATCCAAAGCTTATGAATCACTACAGAGAAGAAGAGACTGAAAACACCAAAGCCTGTTTGATTGCTAAGGAAAACAAGGAAGAGTTGAGCTGTGTGTATTTGAAACATATTCAAGATTCATACTATAACTTAACTGTTTTTAGTATCATCATCCTGATTCGCTAGATTTTAATAGTTTAATTTCTTTCTTACATCTATTTTCATTTGATAAATTATATTTCTGTTTTTGATTAATCATGACTATTCTTAAAATTTAATCTTTCTTTTATCTGTTTAAATTTAATCTATAATTTTTAAAAAATGTAATTTATTTTCTTTGATAGATTATATTTCCATTTATTGATAAATTATGAAAAAAAAGTAATTAAAAAAAATAGTCACTATATATTCTTTAAAATTTAATCTTATTTCTTATGAACTGTAAAAAATATTAATTTAGCTGGTTTAATATTATTAAAAATTTGTGGAAATATTAAATTTTTTAAAATTTATAAACATTTATTTTGAATTTTATCTTTATTTTCATTTGATAAACTTTACTTCTGGATCAATCACGACTATTCTGCAAAAAATAGTTACGATTTATTCTTCAAAACTTAATTTTCTTCTTACAGATAATTGTAAAAAAAAATGCATTTAGCAATTTGTGAAAATATTTAATAACATAAAAATGCCAAATTAAAGCAGTAAGCACAGTAAATCTATTTTCCCCACCTTGAAAAAGAAGTAGAATATACCATGCTTAATAAATGCATAGATATATATATATCCAAAAAAGAAAAACAATATTTTATTCAAATGCAATTGCTAAGTCAAGATGCAAGAAAGGCACTCAATATTTGTTATTGGTTTGTTTTTATCACTTATCTTAATACAACTTTATTAAATTGTTTTAATACTTTAGAAAGATTCTATTTTGGCTCTTTCTTTATGATCAATGTCATTGTTTTTTAAGGAATGTAATTCTATACAAAATGGTGATGCTCAGAAAAGGAAAAGTGGCTTGGTTAGTCATTGAGACCCATATCATTTACCTTACAATTTCCTGTTTACAAACTACAGTCAAACCCCGCTATAGTGAACACGGTTTATAGTGAACTCCCTGATATCGGAACGAGATGTTTGCTCCCGTACCTTGCGACACACGTATAATGTTAATTTTTTGGATATAGTGAACTAACAAAAGAGAGGAAGTTAGACATTCTTCGACTGGATTATTTTCATTTTTTTGTAATAATTTTGAAATTTATACTTCAAAATAAATACATAAACGATTTTTAAAACCATCTACAGCATGGAATGTAGCAACAAGCATTTTTTCGTGCTTGCTTCATTATTTAATAGCATTATTGAGTTGGTTGAGCATTCATAAAAGCAGGAATTTTCCAGTATCTGGATAAATGCTTCAAGTCAAAACCGATGAAATTGCTAAGCGATTTGGTGAGATAACTTTTATGTGCTCGAATGGCTGATTAAACAGGTATAAAAAGCGGAATGACATAAATTGAGGAAAAACTATCGTATCGGGAAGCGTTTCCATATCTGATATTGAGGATTGCTTATCAGCTAAATTATTTACTACTAAATTATTACTATTTATTTTTGTACGCAAGACGAAGATTAATAAAAAATAAAAGTTAACACATTTTTTGTTACTACGTATTATCTTTCAGGCCTTTTTGCATTTCATTTTATTGGTCATTGATTTAAATAATAGGTAATAAAGGGGGGGGGGAGTTAGGAACTATTAGTTAAAATTGTTTACGAAACAGATATAGTGAAGTTTCGGCTATAGTGAAAGGAAATTTCGGTCCCTTGAAGGTTCACTATAGCGGGGTTTGACTGTATTTCCTTACAATTGATCTAAAAGCGTTAAAAAAAATTATAACTATACACGGGTGTGGTCTTTTCTCAGATTGCTTCTTTAAGTAGGCCCATCTTCCAACTTCCGCCATGCGACCTGTAAATAAAATTACTAAATTTTTTATTATTGTTACTGTAATCGTACATTACTTTATTGTGCAATGCAAGCTGTCATTTATCCTCTCACATATTTTCAAAATCTATTATGAAATCTTAGCATTAAAAAAAGAGAACATTTTATATCAAATCAATATAATTTTGATGAAATGGTAAAGTTATCTTTTGCGTGGATTAAAATGATGTTTGTTTTGACAGAAAGAATAAAATAGTCGTGCCCCCCGCCCAGCATTGCAATATGTAATAAACAAACAGAAAACAAAACACATTGAATACACTCTCAAGGTGCTACTTCATGGTTTGAAAAGGCCAGCTTTGGATAAGCTAATAAATAAATGCTAACAATTAAGTAAATAAATGCTCTAACTTTATAAAATATACACACCAAAATATGTATATTAGGCTCTTAGTTAAAGCAAGAACGCTAAGAAGCAAAATTTTAAATGCAGGGTATCTGCTACAGTTAAGATTTTCAAATCCATGACTTTCCATGAATGAATAATTCCAAGAATTTTTCTTGACTTAACCGAATTCACTATTTTCTCTGACAAAAAAACACAACACTAAATTTAAAAAAGAATTATAACATTAATTGAAATGATAGTTATAACCAAAACTGTTATACTCTGCATCTTCATATTTATTGATTTTAAACTTAAAAAACTGAGTAAAGAAAGAGTTGAAGCAATAAAATAGCTAAAAAAAATACAAAAGCAAATAACTAAATACAGTCAGATATATGTAGTTATTTAAACCTGTTTTATTTCTTCTTAAAAGTAAGTATAATATAAAAAGCCTAAACTGGAATTTTAAATCGATAAAAAAAATTAATAATAAATAGATAAAAAAATTCTAAAATCACGAAAGTTTAAAAGATAATTCGCTCTAGAAATGATGTTCTTTCTTTCATTTTTTGAAAGAACACTATGATTTTTAAAGAACAGGATAGAAACATTTTATATTTTAATAAAATATGGCTATGAGTGGGGATTTTGTTAGAAATTTAGATATTCGGAACTCTGTGAAATTGGGAGTGGGGGAATTCCATTTTAAAAATTAGATTTTTTGGCAACCTAAATCTATGACTTTCCATGATTTTTTTAAAAAAAAAATTAAAATCATGACATTTCATGACAAATTTTGTTTAATGCCGAAATCCATGACTTTCCAGTAGCGCAGATACCCTATAAATGACAAATAGTTGTCTGAGGTAGGTACTTTATTTGCATCGCACTAGAGCTGCAAAATGGAGTATTGGCAACGGTCTGGGAAACATCCCTGAGGATGATCCAAAGACATGCCATCACAATTTTGATCCTCTGCAGAGGGGATGGTTCTCCTGCCTTGGTAGCTAGAGTACCTGTGTGCGAAGTCTAGCACAAAAAATTGTCCGATAATTAGTTTACAAAATTCAAGTTTCCAAATTTTTCCTTCAACTGTTTGGATTTGCACATGGAATTAAGCAGTTTAAGACAGTTAATATAGTTTTCATATGCTGATACAGAAAGAAAAAAAGGATCTTATATGTTAAAATAGTCAAGCATCTATGATTGATAGTCTGATGTTCAGGTATCCAGATTTGTTTAAAGAATAATTCCAATCAAGAAGAACCCAATCACGAGAACCTCCCACGGTTAGCTGACAGCAAGGGAACTCTAACCTATGACCTGTCTACCACTGAGGACATTTCATGTTAGCACTGTGGTCGGCGCAAACCGGATGCAGAATTCGTATCAACCAGCCATGGCTGGGATTCAAACACTGTTCACCTGATTGGAAGGTGAACATTAAATCCCCTGAGCCATCGCAGCTCAACCATCATGATTGGAGAGAAATTTTTATGATAGCCTGACTCTATTAATACAATTTTTTGTGCTCTTAAAATTATATTATTTATCGTGTTGTTCTTCAATTAATAATTCAGCACAAAGACACCTTTTGTTACTTTGGATTCTGCCATATTACTTCGGATTATTGAAACTAAACCACTAATTACTATTAAAAGGCAAAAATAATAAAAATTGTCTTACATTACACATTTCTCGAACCAATGCTTTTTCGCCTTCTGCCAGTTCCTCAGATTCTAAATCACTTTCAAGATTTTTCTCCATCTGCTCATGAATTTCTAATACCTTTAAAAAATATATGAGAAAACCAAATGTTATTGTTTGTATGATCTTCTAAATATTAACTAACAAAATATCGACGTTTTAAAGTCTGAAAGTTTATATACATGAATTAAAAAATCATAGAAACATCCTCTTTTTAAAATGTAATGGGCTACAATATTTATAACTTTCACCAAGAGTTACATAAGAATTAATATTTTTCTATAGAATGTTGTATTATAATAATTTATCAATATATAAAGCATACATTTTTGCAAATCTGAAAGTTTTCAAAAAAAAAAATATATTGGAAATTTTAAGGAAAATAAAATACCTACTGTTTTACACTAATAAGTACAAGTTTTAATTTATTGAGATATATTTACATTTGCAATTTTCTACATTAAAAATATTTGAATTGAAAAATCATTCCAATTAAATTCATGATTTTAAAACTAATTTGAGTTTCATAAAATATTAATGAACAACATTAGTTTTAAGAAAGATTTCCACTTAGTTTAAAAAAAAGATTATAAAGTTTAAAAAAAGATTATAAAGATCTGGCCACTTTGAAATTTAATCCCTCGTGTAACCACTGACTCTCCTCAACCACACGTAGAAGTATCAGGCTCTGAAACCATTATTAGAGACATTGCATTGGATTGCAAATGATTATAAACCGTGCCAACTCTGAAACCATGTAATGAATTAGTAAACTATTTACTGTTTTTGTTTAGATGATTTTTTTTTACTGTCTACTTTTAGAATCTGAATAAATTACAGTTTTTCAAAAAGTTTAATATAAGTTCTAATTGCTTACTTTCATGGCATGAACAACAGCTTCTGGTTTTGAAAGAGACAAACTTTCATTTGGCTATAAAATGTCATTTCTATATTAATTTTATTCAGACATTAATTTTTTCATTCAAACATTAATTTTATACAAAACAATGTATATCTTTAGAAAGTACA